>NW_010131781.1:34751-61819 GCF_000699245.1 Pterocles gutturalis | reverse complement strand
GGAAGTCTCCTGTAGCTCCTCGCATCAATGTGCTGACTTTGCAAGGAGATTTGTCCTGATAAGATTCCCATCCCAATTTGGAAGAGTCAAAGATAGTAAATTCTGGTAAGCACTGCAAATTCTGTACTTGGTCCAAATAGATCCCAAAGGCCTTAGCAGGAATTTGGGCATAGTGAGTGATGTGTCTGACAACTAAAGACAACTGAAGTAAAAAAATATGTCTGATACTTAAGCATTGGCTTACATGCAATGAGAGGTTGTTTCACAGGCATTTTGATATCATCATCCTTCAAAACATCTCACAGGCCACCCTACACTTCTGTCATCAAACTCTGCTGGATTTTACAAAGGCGTTGTGACTGCAGAGACGAGATGTGGATGGACCTCAGTTACGGTCTCACAGATTTAATACATTTTAAAATTAAATCTTTCTTTCTCTTAATGATACAAATAGGTCACCCTTAGGGTGATTTGTTTATTGGAAAACTATGGTTTGACAAGTGTTCTTAAGGCACTGTTTCCTTCAAGCAGACAAATCAGCACAAGGTACACTGGGGTTAAATGCAAAAGCATAGCTAGTCAAGAAGACAAAAGTTGAGACATTATTAAAAATATCCAGTGTTACCTATGAGGGGTGCACACTTCTGAAATGCATAGGAGCTAAGATGGCAGCTTTCCAGGTTCAGATTAAGAAAATCTTCGTTCCTCTATGGCCATCAAACATTTTAACTGGCTAATAACCTCCAGTGTTACAGCTCTGTGGAGAGCAAGAAATCAATTGTGTTTCACCTATTGTATGGGGAAGTCTCCTGTAGCTCCTCGCATCAATTTTAACTGGCTAATAACCTCCAGTGTTGCAGCTCTGTGCATTGAATCAAGTCTTGTTTTGTAGATACTCAGCATGTGATGTCTGGTATATGCAAAAGTTACAGGACCGATGAAAAGTGAACAATATTGTTTCAGGGGAAAAAATTAACTAAACAACAGTATAAAATTAGCATTTGGGTATTTTCTAGTTCAACTTCAGATGCCTGTTCTTGTGATGTAAGGTTATAGCCAGAACTGTCTGCTGTTTTCCAAATCTTTTAATCAGCAGATTCAAAAAATGCTTTTCCTTTAGAGACAGTGGGCATCTATGGGTTCGCTCTGTCTGTGTTTAATTCTGATAATAATAATAATAGATAAGTTTAAAATATTGAAATTCGAACCAGTTACTAAGCACAAACTCCTCTTCCTCCTTTATGTGGAATTGGAGTCTTATTCTGCATGTACTAAGTGTGAGCTCCTTCATTTTTACTTGCATTCATATTTACATTCAAGGACTCTATAATAATCTGATAATACAATACCTGGTCTTCCTGCTGTTGTAAGAACATTTTTTTTCTCTTGGCATTGCAACTACTAGTGACTTCAAAATACTGTCACAAGTGTAGGCCATGATATGAGAAGGCTACCAAAATCAGAAAGCTTTATGTATAGTGAGCTGAAAAATCTCGTGGAAGATTATCTGCCTAAGCATATTTTGAACGTTAATTCTCCATGGCAAGAGGTGTCTACTCTTCTGTTTACAAGAACGGTGGAGCCTTTTTCTGTGCCCTCACACATAGTCGTAATTAGCACAATTAGTACAACTCAGGGAAATCTATTAGTAACATAAGCAGTGACATTTTATTGAATCATGTGTTTATGTCACAGTAGAGTTAGACACTTTTAAATATTTCTGAAGTTGTTCTTAACCAATGGAGCAAAACCTATGTCATGCTGTTATAAACAAACACAAAGTTAGAGGCTGTATGTAAACAGTGAGTTATGGTGGTAAAAAGACCTAACAACAGTTCCTTGATAAAAACAACATTTGATAGCAGTACAATATGTATTCCTTGAAATGGAGAGATGAGTCTACATTGGAGGGGTTAGAAATGGTCTTGTTTGGCAAGTTTACAGGTGCATGGGGCCACAAATGTGTCTTCTGGATTTGTAGAGGGAAAACTCAAAAGGCGTCTCTAGGTCCTGAAAGTGTTCATATGTGGGTGAATTCCTTCATTTATTCAGGGTTTAATATTTTCACCTATGGGAATTTTTACATCAGCGGACAAAACCCCCTTGGTCTGTCTGTGTCAGTCCAAATCTTAATGTAGCCAACTGTTCTGTTCAGTTCTGACACTACCTTTGTGGTGTAAGAGTCTTAAGAGCATGCTGTGTCAGCCATGGGATTATTGGTCCTAGATTTGGCAAAATTTCTCATACACACTTTTAAAACAACAGCAGATAATTATGAGACTTGGCAGATACCACAGCAAAAATGTTTTCAGCAGTTACAGTAGATGTTTTAAAAACATTTCCTTATTCAAAACCCTAGTTAGTTCAGGGCTGGTGAAATACAATCCTTCCTATTGTTTCCTGCCCTCAGTGTACCCCTCTGGGTACCGCAACCAGCAGGACCTCCCTCTTTCTTGCTCCTTCTTGCTCTTCACCTGCCTATATTGCCTTTTAGATGACTGCTCCAGGCAGTTTGCTGGGCTGCGTCTCTAATCTGCTGCCCTTACAGCTACCCAGCCTTTGCAAAGGCTTCAGAAGAATCATACATCAAAATAACTATTCCATCAAAACTGAACCACTTCTGGAAAGATGGTTGAACTCATCAGCATTTTATTTCAAAAAGGAACATGGATAAGAAGTTCCATCAGTATCAAAATGTCATGTGTTAATATTTAAGGAATTATGATGATGTCACTGTCATTTTACTTTCTTTTTCTCCTGTCCTTCCCTGAAATTTGACCTGACCTGGGTTTAAACAATCAGAAATGTTGTCACCGTAACTTGCTTCTCATGCTAAAAGAGCACAAATAAGCTGACCTCGGCACATAGCAGAAACAGCTGGAGTGGCAAAAGGTAAACAGTAGCACACGTGTGATCTTGACCGATTCATTTATACCCATGCCCTGCCTGCAGCACAAGTGGCCACACATCAATGAGATGATAGTAGTTCTCCTTTCTTTTCTATCCACTCACTTCCCTGCTCTGTTTACCTAAGCAGCAGGAGTCATCTTAACAGTTGTTAGTGAGGTAAGACGTCTTCTTGTCCATCAGGAAAGACTTTTGGTAATTTTGGAATGAATGTCTTATTCTCTTCAGGACACTCTGAATGTAAATTTGGAAAGCAACGTTTCTCCAAATAATCATAGTTTAAATGCTGAATTCCAAATATATTTGTTTTCTTTGCTTTTTTGTTGGCACACACTGCATGCATGCTTTAAGACATTTCTTTTTTGTGGTTGCTATGGTAAAAAGCAGTCCCCAGTCTTTTTACTTAAAATCCATGAACTGCAATTAACTGTTTAATGTGGTAACATACAACAGCTCTAGTAACACCTTAACAGCTTTGAGCATGATACTCCATAATCTCAACAGATGGTGATTTTTGGCATTCTGTGTTTTCAGTTTATTCTTCTCCTTTATAATCCTTGCCATTATATCTTTTGTCAAATGCTTCTGGACTAACTTAATTGCAATTTGATAATACTGAGGCATTCCTCAGATCTTTTTGTATTTCTGTTAAAGATGACCAATGCATGAAAAAAATGTTTGTACATGTATCCCTGGCAGCAATTATAAAAGCGGATTTTAAAGTACCATAAGATCTGTTTCTTCTCATCTGTAACCATAAAAATACCATCTTGAAATACCCTTCAAATCCTATAGGAGCCCTACACCTTAACAAAGAAGGAGACATTTCTTTTGTAAAGAACAACCCTGAATGTTTGTCAAAAGTCTGATTTAAATAAGAATTAGGAAATTCAACTTGTTTTACCAAAGGGAGTTGCCCTTTATTATTATTTCTGTAGAGCTGGAGACTGAATTCCCCATGAATTTTACTCATTGTTTTAAAGATTTATGACTCATATAAATCCCTTTAAACATGGAGTTTCGGTCGTATTTAGAAAAAAGTTGACTTTGTCCAGACATTATCAAAGAGCAAGATTGTCTGGTGAAATTGCTTTTCAGCAGCTCTCCCTCTTTCTCCCACGTAATAAATTTGTATTCCATTTCTATTTTTTTTTTTATTTTTTAGTTAGAAATTTATTCTTTAGATTTAAAATCAGGACTGTTCTTCAGGATTTAAAATCAGGACTGTTCTTCATTGTGCTCCTTGAAGGGATTTTAATATTAAGCAGGCATGACACTTCAAATATGTAATTCTGTAATACAGGACCAAGTAAACTTTTTTTTTTGGTACCTTCAGCAGCAGCATTAGCATTTCTTCTTCTTTAGGAAAAGAAAACAACAGGGAAAGGAAAAGAACAGTTTCCCCAGAATCATAACAAGACAATTTTGCAGTTTAAAGTTTTAAAATATGAATGTCTCATTCACAGCTATTTCCTGGCTGACTCCAGGTTTCTATGATTATTATTTATTCAGTGCTGATAGTGTGCTTGACATTGTGCAAATATAGAAAGAGATACTCATGTGGACTATCTGCCAGGATTTCCTAGTTGTTAGTGGCAGTGTTAGCCTCTTTAAGCAAAAGCTTGAGGCTGTCTTTAGAACGGAGATGCTTATCCATCCTGCCAGCATGCAGCTTCATACATATGACCGTGGGAAACACTGCTTAAATGCACTCGACAAGGCTTTGGAAGGATGGACCCAGTGGAGTTAATTTAATTAGGACAGCAGCATCATATGGTAGCTCTGACTGCTCAGACCTTTAAGACCACTCACGATAATTTCAAAAGCTGGAAATTTTTTAGGGAAGGGTAACTGGGAAGAATCAATCCTCCTGATTTGACACCTAAAGAATTGAAGAGAGACTGTTTGCCTGAGTGCTACATGCTTTTAAAATCCTGTGTCTTCTGTGAAGACCATGAACTCTTTTGTAACTTATCTGTAGTACCTACGGACAGCCTGTGTGCTTAGTTCACCTGGACAGTGGTGTTGGTGTCCCTCAAGTTTTTGCTACTGTTGTCAGACTGTCTCTTGCCAGACTGACGTCTGCCACTGTTTTTGTCAGAAACAGTGTCTTCCAAGTGGTAGCAGTGGGAGGCTTTTGTCAAGGACTAATTTCTCAGGTTAGTGGCATTTGACGAAAAAAAAAAAAATAATCTTAGTCTAAATGAGAAGATTGTTTCTCTTTTTATTAGAAAAGAGTTACCATGTTTGGATTTCCTCTCCAATGGAGCTACAGCAAAATCATTCGAATAGATGGGATCTGTAGTGACTGTTTCCTGACATACATGAAAGAGCAGAAGGTTTGCTGTTTGCTGTTTCATAAAGGAAGGATATTTTCCTCATGGTCACTTCAAAAAATAACAACTCCCACCAAATGCCACAAAAAAACCAACTTGCAGTGAGGGAAAAGGTGGAATGCAAATACATATCCTTGTTTTCTCCCTGGCTAGGATGAGCATTTCGTTATCTGGTCCTTTCAGATATCCCAGCAGAAATAATGGATGATGACAATAAGCTCGTCTCTTTGTCTGAGATGGTGATACCACCTAGCCAAACTAACACTCAAAGGCCTTCGTTAGATCAGCACAAGTCATATATAGGAGTCAGTATCAAAAAGCCCTATGTCCAGAAATTAACACATCTGCCAGGTGTTGTGCAGAAGCAGCAAACCAAAAAGACTCACAGAAAAACAAACAAACTTCTGAGGAATTTGAAAGCTGAAGTCAAATGTATTGAGCTCAGTTCAGAGCTGTGAAGAAAGTTTAAAAGAGTTATATCAAATCGAACATATAAATTAAAATTCCTGTATTAGTCATAGTTATTATATCCCAGATTTTGTTTGGAAAAGGAAAGGGAGTGCTCAGATTTCCTTGCTCGTCCACCCACCCTCCCCAAAATTCTTCTCTTTGCTTGCAAGCAATTTTTTACATTGAGCAAAATGCCTGGTTTCCACTCAGAGGAAAAGTTTAATTAATTCTCATTTTACAAATCCTCCACAATATTTATTCAGAAGATTGGCAAATTCCTGGAAGTTCACCCATCCCTGAAAGAGAAGTTTTGTAAACAAATCTGGCAACAAATTTATTTTAACAGCAGCAACCCTGCTAATCTGTCAAGATGTAGTTTGTTTCTGACACTTGATTAAATTCTTTTTGCTTAAGAATAGAAAGTAATTTGCTACAAACTGTTTAGCTGGGACATGATGACTGCCCCTCTTATATTTCACAGAGCATTTAATTCAACAGAGAAAAAAGCTAATAGCATGATGTTTAGCACTTTTTTTTTTTTTTAAAAAAAAACAGAAACAAGGCTAAATTTCTGTATTCACAAAACAGCAACTACATTAGAAGTTTCAGGTTCTGTAAAACCCATTTATGTTGTATCCTGCAACCTGGACCAGCAGTACTCCACATCCTCTGTACACAAATGAAGGGAGTGTTTTAGGCTGTGGTACCAAGGGCAGTCTTGCCCAGACCCCCTATTTCCTGGCCATTTGTTCCTGGCCTTGTCGTGCACTCACTTAGTTCTTATCTGGCATCAGTTTGTGGATCCAGTTCCCTGTGCAGCAATACCAGCAGTTGTGCAGGCACATGAGCCTGGGGTAGCCCAGGCTGAGATGAAGCAACTGAGTGGACTGTACAGCTTAGGCTGGTTTTTTCAAGAAAAATGCCCATGTCCAGAAAAATGGTTTATGCAGGGAAACAAGTCTCAGAGGTTTGCAAATATCGGTAAAGCAAAATGGCTAAAACCCACTGTCTGCCATTAGCGTCAATTGAAACAAAAGATGCATAGGTGCTGCTGTTAAACAGCAGCATTAAGTCTTTCTTTGCATTAAGACTGTCAATCCAACTGGACTGCTGGGGGTGTGAACATTTTGGGGTGTCCATCTCTTGATTCTTAAAGAGATTTGGCATGTCATCTCACTGCTGCCCCTTAGTATAGGAAAACAATTTGTGAACTTATTTTATGTCGTAGCTTCATAAAGCTGTGCATGCCCTGGGGTAAAGCCTGGGCTGGTGCAAATGACAGTAGAGCCATAACAGTTTGTACCAGCGGGGAATATGTTCATCCTTCCTGCCACTGCCCCAGCTCCTTCAAACCTCAGAGGCTGATCCAGATCCCAGTGAAGTCAGAGAGAGCTTTCTGTCCGTGCTGGATCCAGCTCTAGGCAAGTATGCAGCCTCTTAAGTACAGCAATTAAGATATTGAGCTAATGTTAGTAATCCTTTCTTGCCTGCCTGGAACACCCAAACTGTCTGAGCTAGCCTTCATGTCAGGCAAAAGCCTGAGGAAATCAGCTGTGTTTGTGTTGTATCTGAGTGTCAGTCTGTGTCCCTGTGGACTAAGAGGTATGGGGGAATTCCAGAATTTGCTGACAGCTTCTTGGTATTTATTTCTGGAAGCTGTTAGTGTAGATTTTTTTGCTAATCTTAGTTAGGAGGAACTGAGATTATAAGAGTGAGAGTTTTCGAAAGTCATATTTATAGATGCTTTAAAATGTTTTTATGAATCTACTGTCCCTGCTTTTCAGGCTCCTTTTTAGATGGAGTTTTAATTCAACATTACTTAGGGATACTCAGGACAGTGCACATATTCTACTTCTTTTCTAATACCACATGTAAGGACTTTACTAAGTGAACTTCCCTCTAAAGCAAAGAAATACTCCTAAAAACTCCTGATAAGAGTTTAACAACAGTAACTTTATACACTATTATCATTGTGAGACATTTTAGGACATAAATAATTCCTCATTTGGGGGAACTTGTGATACACTGTTTTGCAGCATATCTAAAATCAGCGTAGAGAAGGGAAAAAATCCCCTGTAGGGATTTACATTTGATGGTGTGAAATAACAATTTTTTAAAATATAAACAAATTAATTTAGCAGCCTCTTGCTTAATTGGGATTCATGTTATTTAAAAGCAAATGGAGTGGTGGGTGTCTCAAACATTCTAACCCTTTTCAGGCTGGAAAAAATATTCTTTTACATTATTGACTCTGATTCCCTCTGTGATATAGTCCTTTTCTTTACATTGTTAGTGGGTGGAAATAGTGGGAAAGTCACAACCACAAGCAATAACATAGCAATTAACTCAGAGGTACTGGTGGGACATTTAAGTAATTTTAAGTCAACATATGTAAACATTACATTGCTGGCTTGAAAATCTGGACATTGTTTGCAGCTGGAAGATTTGATTGCTTAATTGATTTTGATTTTCAAGTTGCTTTTGAAAATTAACCACTGGTTTGAATCTGCTCCAGATGGGCAATGACTGAAAATTGTTATAATCTGGCATGTATTTGGTAGCATAAATAAGTGAGTTGATTGTCTTATTAATAGTATCTCAAACATATGCACTGGTTTAAAAAACCTCATCTCTGGCTCAGCAGGGTCTTGGCTGAGGGGAACTGAACTGCTCTGTCACCCCGAGGGCTCTTTCTGTCATGGCAATGGAAGGAAGCTCCTAATGCTGTTGCACACAGAGGTGAATATAAAATATGTTATGGACCAGCATGTCTGCCTATCAGCAAATGCAACATGGCAGAGGCCAGCGCTTGTTTCCACTGTGGGCAGTGGGAACCCTTGGCTGAGTACCTGTGTCCCTCCCACCTGAATGTGAATCATGCAACTGAGATTGTGGGGTTTAGGAGTTGGAAAGTGGTATTTATTTTTCCACTGACAGGTCATCAAAATTATTGCCTACCCGGTTAAAAAATGGTACAGAGAGAAGGGCACTGGGGGTTGGAGGGATCTGAACATCAGAGTTAGCCATCCCAAACCTCCTTTATTGTCACTGTGGAGAAACAGATGTTTCAAAAGTACAGTGCTTCCCATCCTAAAGGCAATGGCTAAAGTTGGTCACACCAGTTGTGCCCTAGTAGTGCCTCTGTTTCCAAAATAAGCCTGTATGACTATGTAACATTAACATATGCAGGTCTATGTTTTAGTTATTTCAAGGTAGGTGAGGTAAATCCCATCCTCAACAGCGTCATTCTGACTGCCACTTGCTAAAACATTGAGTACTTTTGCACTTTCTTCACAACCTCTGAACAACTGTGAACAGGATCTCTGCTCCAAAGCATTATGACTCAGTTCCCACAACACACTCATTTTTTTAAAGGAGAAAATGTACCATTTTCAATAACAAGCCTGGCAAAGACACTGACCAAAACGATGTCCCTGGCACATAATGTTCCTGGTTTTCAGTATGCTTTGTAACCATTGCCTACATGAATTAAATGTCTCTTTTCTGTTTAGACAGCTGGATTTCTGTGTGGCACTAGATGGCAATATTCCCTCAGCTCCAGCAGTGGTCAGGGGAGCCATACACAGCAACAGGACATATTCTGACCTTGTTTCCCTGTTATCACCCATGTAGCTCATATTCTAACAGCCAGGTTTTATGTGACAGAGAATCAATCTGGGCTGTGGAGGTTTTTTCTCTCTCTGTGCATTCACCCACCTGCCTTTACAGCTTCACAGTTCTCTGTCAAAACATCTGTTTGACAGTATGCTTACTGTGTGCGGTCTTCTGTTTCATTTAGAAAGCTCTTGTGGTCTCAGGCTGTTCCATGATGTTGATGCTCAAATCCACAGGCAAGAAGTATCTACATCCAGAGTATTGCACTGCTTTCCTGCTGCCTTTTGCATACTAATGTGGTGGCAGACTCAGTCAAGTCATTACTCAGATATAATGTTGCCTGATGTCACCTTTAAGTGGCTTATTTTTTCCCTCATGTTTGCTCTCAAATAAAATAAGCATAATCTAAACTCAGGAACTGTAAAAAAGTGATTCTATGTCTAGACCCAGATGAATTTGGCCCTGTCCCTGTGTTATATTTCTAAAGGCTTTCTCTAGTCATGGAGCTTACAGGCAGCAAGCAACAGAGCCAGTGATTAATATTGCATCTGTCTCCTTTGCATGATTAAGATTTTGTTTGCCTTTGGGCCATTTTATTTAGACCCAGGTCTATTGAAATTTCACCTTTCAAAATCAGACTGTCATTGGTCTTTGTGAGACCAGGATTAATATAAGTATTTTCCAATAGCCTGGATGAAATAGTAGTGCTACCCAAATGTAGAAAGGTTCCAAGGATGGCTTTAGGCAGTCTATGTCCTAGACAGGGTATTGAGGTAGAAACTGAAATTACTGTGGAAAAGCTATTTTTTTTCTGTTCCCTTACTGTCATAGGACCACCCAAGCCCCCCCTTCAAGGTGATGCCTGCCACTTCCCATTCACTGCACCACACAACCTTTTTTCCAACTTATAAACTTACATCCATGCTGTCACAGCTGTTCTGCCATGCTTCTTAGAGCGAAGATCTCAAAACCACATTCACTGCCTCCCTCATGCTCTTATTGCACATCTCCATGTCCTCAGATTGGGACCCCAGCTTCACATGCCCCATCTTTTTCTTTCTTCCACTCCTCAACTTTCCCAGCAGAGATTCAACTTTTTCTCCACCATGTCCCTTTGCTGGCTCATACTTCACAGCCCCAGCTTCAGTCCTTTGGCTCACAAGTCTCTGTCCTGATGTCCTCACACAGCTGAGTAAATCATGGTACTACTGCACTGGGTATTCCTAAGCATGAGAACTGAGCAGAAACAAAAACGATGATACACCAAATCCTCAGGCAGTATCAGGCTGCTGCATGCCATCTGATCCATGGTGACGGTAGGACTGAGACTCTATGCACACCGTGGTTACCATCAGTCCGCTGGTAGGCAGTCATTTGATGGAGAGAGAAGCTCACAGGAACACCAGAAGCACAGAGCCCTGAGCAGTCACCTTGCAGTTATTTAAGGTCTTGCATAAAAGAGTATAGTCCTCTTTCAAACACTGCAGTCCAACAGCCAGCCTGGGAAAGAGAGTGAAAAGTACCCCTTTACAGCCTTACACACATCTTCTAGATGCCAGGTATGGCTGCAGAGGAGGGCAGAAGCCAAATTTTCCCCAGAGGAAGGGTATGCTAGGAGGTATATGCAGTACTTATCTTTTCCTCACTGACTTTGCCATGCCAACACCTGGAGGAGAATGTCCTCTCCCAATGGGCTGTCATTGGGCTATAATCTGTAGAGGAGAAGTGAGTCAGTTCAGCACCCTTTGGGGCTTGAGGCAAAGCTCATTGGAGCCCTGGAGCAATGAGACAGAAAAGGACTGAGGATCAGGGAAAAGCAGAATCAAGTATAAAGCAAAAAGACAAGGTACAGATTTGCTATTGTTTTGTGCTACATCTGATTAAAATATTAAATAAGCCCATAGAAAAATACAGAGCTACTTCTGGCCAGTGTGTCTGGGGAAGCAGCCATTGAGAGGGGCTAGAAACGAATGAAGATGCCACCACAGGTCAGTCCTCAGTGTAACCTTGCCAGCCCAAGCAAAACTGGAATATATCCAGGGCTACATGCCCTCCTCTCATCACAGGTCCCTCCTCTGCTCCTCTGGAGAGCTACAGAGCCCAGCAGAACCATAGAATCCCAGAATCATAGAATCCCAGAATCATAGAATGGTTTGGGTTGGAAAGGACCTTAGTCATCTAGTTCCAACCCCTCTGCCATGGGCAGGGACACATTCCGCTAGACCAGGTTGCTCAAAGCCTCATCCAGCCTGGCCTTGAACATCTCAAAGTTCTTGAAACCATAAACAAACAAACTTTAACACTGTTAGGAAGTAGTGAATTATTCTTACTCCTGCTGTTCAAAGGATGGAGGAACTTAAGTGTAAAAAACTGTCCACCTCCAAGTGAAACTCCACCACCTGAGCCCTCGCCCCATGCCCAACCATATTCTTTTCTGTTAATTCCATACTCTTTTCTTTTTCAAAGCCATCAGAAGAGTATTTTATTTGTGCTAAAAATCCAAGGGTGTTTTTACAAAATATAATCAAATCCCTTTTGCTGATAAAATAGGTAAGATATAGTATGTTTCACGATGCAAAGGCCTGTTTAAGTAATTCTTGGTGATATATTACAATACTTGACTAAGTGCATCACGCTGTGTACATAGAAACCTCAGAGTTTCTGTACCCATATTTGCCCAGAGCATTCTTTCTTGTTGCATTTGCATCATTTGCTACTTCACATCCTTGTTTACATATTTACCAATGAGCTCAGGTGGCCAAGGAATTACCATAACAGACAAACCCGTAATACGCAGTAAATACTGTATCATGGGGTACAAGGTATTGCCACATGGGTTCAGGCCCTGATCCAATATCCAGTAAACTCAGAAATAAGACTTCATTGGCCTCGACACATTTTTCACTGAATCTTTACTTGCACTGGAGCTTATTTTGGAAGACAAATCAACAATTAAAATTCAAGTGACATACATGACTGGTGTGGACAAGAGACAGCATTTCTCACAAGTATTGAATGTTCTACACCACCACACATTTTTGATCTTGAATCCTAAACACAAAGTAGTTGTTGATAACATCTACTTTTGCTCAAGAGAATTAATATTGAAGCTTATGTTTCACTGACTTTCATGTTGTGTTAAGGCAGAAAAAAAGAAGATTTTTAAGCAGCACAAAAACTTCTTAAAGAGAAAAACTTGGCAGCAATGCGCTTTTTGCAGTCATGGTGTCTTATAGTCATCATGATCGAGCTTGGGAGTGGGAACAAGAACTTTGGCTTTTCTGGACTTTCTGTGTGGCCTCGGAGAAGTCACTTGACCTCTTTGTAGAGAGGATTCAAGTACATCTGTAGCTTTCTTGAACTTACGTCCTTGTAATCATCTGTCTGCCTCAGTCCGTGTTTGTCATTACAATGGCAGGAGGGAAGACAGAGGCTGAGCAGGCAAG
Source organism: Pterocles gutturalis (assembly GCF_000699245.1). Classification (NCBI taxonomy): domain Eukaryota; kingdom Metazoa; phylum Chordata; class Aves; order Pterocliformes; family Pteroclidae; genus Pterocles; species Pterocles gutturalis. The sequence continues at coordinate 49,065 of NW_010131781.1, read as the reverse complement.
ATGGAGCGGAGGAAATGGGAAGGATCAGAACAATTTCCCCTGTCTTAATGCCTTACATACTTACAGTCCTCCTAAAGTAAGTGCTCAAATTCTTTGCGGCAAAAGATAGATTCCTTCTTCTTTGGCAAATGCTTTAATCCCTTGGGTGTATTCCCTGCTGGAGCAATGGGAGAACTTGTTTTCAGCACTGAAAACAGCTGTTCTCAGGCTTCTGTGCATGCATACTTAGATTTTTAGGCTTTTCTTTGCTTGAATCTGGATCCCAAAAAAAGCTCTTGATGTGGTGGAATCACTTCTTATTAACAGACACCTCAAGTTAATTATCAAGGAGGTGACTAGTGGGTTTATGTGTCTACAAGTCAATGTCAGAAAATAGATGGCCCAGATATGTGTCTGGGCCTTTTTTACATAATTGCATGTGTTACTAACCTTGCTAAGCTGGGAACGCTTTAGGTGAGAGGAAGTTAGCATGGGTAGTAATCATGACTTTTCGTTTGCTCTTGACACTCACAAATGGTACAGAGGAAGCTTTTAGCCAAGAAAACAAATGAAATGGTGCACAAGTTTTTGGTGTAGGACGCTAAGGTACTGTTAGTATTTTAGGAAAGGTTATCACAGCAGTAGATGGAGAAGCTGTACTGTTTAAAGAGAAAGGAGATGAAAATAAAACCTGACTGTCTAGGTAATTTAATTAATGAATAACAATAATAAATACTCTTGAACTGAGGTTGGATCAAATGTGTGAAAATTCTCCTTAGGCTGCTCAATTTTTGGTGAGTAATTGTAACAGTGAGATCAAAATGTTTCCTTACCTGTGAGCTGGCTGGGCAGAAGAGAGCCACTACTCTGGCTGAAATAGCCATTAAAGAAAATTATGTCTTGAACCTCTGATGCATTTGAAAAGTGAGAAAACATTTCTTTCCTGTTGACAGACTGGAAGTGAATTGAGAATTAAATGCACAGAAAAAAGATTAATGTCCTGAACCTGCACATTTTGTTATGCAAGTAGGCTACTTGTATGAAGCTGGCCTCTTGAAATGCCCCACTTTCCTGAGTGAAGGCAATTGAGAGCTTGCACATCAAGTTCTGCTCTGTTCCACTGGATATCCCTCACTTCCCGTGTTCTTTCTCTCTGCATCCCCACCTATGATCGGTGCAGTCTGTCACACTCTGATCTGTTGTCCTTTCCCCTGGAACCAAGACCCTTTTAATTTCTTGAAAAATGTAGCATCTCCCTCATGTTCTCCACCTTACCTGTTAATCCAGAAGACTTTTTTTCAGAAATATATTTTTTCTGCAGTGCTCTAAAATACCCAGGTTTCAAATAACCTTGAAAAACAAGGAATGATTAAAAACTCAGTTTGTTCTTTGATGTTTTCATTTGTCCCGATGAATTTTTGTTCCCTCTATCTTGCCTGCAAACTCCCTGGTTGTGTACTTGCTTGCACTGCTTTGACCTCTCTTCATCTAGCTGCTTTATATTCCCAGGAATCTGATTCCTGACCTTCCTGCAGTGGGAGAGCTAGTGTTGCTGGCTTTGCCAGGGAACTTCTGCCTTGCTTCCCTTTTCCTAACTCATCTGTTCCTAACCAGCTCTATATTTGATGATATGCACATAATTATTTCTACTCATTTTTCAACCTGTTTGGAGCTCCCTTTTAACTCTGGCTGCTTTTCCACCTTATTCCTCACAACCTGGCAGGATGAATCGGAGAACCACAGAAATCCACTAAGCGGAGGAATATAAGAAAAAAGAGGGATTTAAGGGAGGTAAGGAGAGATAATGGCAGTGACTGAGGGAAGAAGCAGCCAGAGCCCCTTCCTCTCATACTCACTCCACCCATGCGAGCTGCCCTTTTTTGTGCACTTTCCTCTCTCACTGTGTGCTACACTTGGCTCTCCCTGTCTCCCTGGTCACCTCTATGGTCTCTTCTCACAACATGCTTGAACCAGGGACTACTTGAAAACCCTGGAGACATATTAGAGAGAAAACAGAAATTAACTACTCTACATACACATAGCACCTGAAACAGTTACCTATTGCATTTCCAGGAGAAGCTGGGAAAGGCTGGCATTTCAAAGGCATCTGTATTCTGGATGCCTTTGCCATCCATGTCTCCCGTATCCCTCTATGGTATCTCTATCACAAGATGTCCAGAGGAAAGTCTAATTTATGTGTATGGACACAGAACTCTTGCGGAAAGTAGATCTGTGTAGTGCTTGGGTGAAGGAAGGACAAAACAAACAAGTTGAAAGATGTACTTATAGGGAAAAAAAATCCACTCCCAAGCCCACCCCCCAAAAAACCCAGCCTAAGGAGTAAGAGAAAGAAAGGACAAAAATTGTGACCTCTGAGTTCTGGAGAAGGCTTGGCTATTCAGAGCATAGGATGGAAACAGTCCTGTCATTCAAGCTAGATACTAAACAGATTTAAACATGTATCTGAATGACTGGCTACTTTAAAACTTAGCCCAGATGCTTCTGTAGTTCTTTCAAGATTAAAAGAAACAGCAGTATAATGGGATAGATTTTACATTGCAACTACAAGCCGGGAATAAAGCTAGCAGCAGTTCTACAGTGTTCTGATAATTAGTAAAAGATCACAAGCTTATTGTACAAGCCTGGTTCATGTCTGTGCACGCAGACCTCATCTTTGTGAGATGTCCAGTCAGATCAAAAGCTTCTTTGTGGACCAAGGAAATGCATATTAAGGGGTGAGCCATGATCTGGTAGGTAAAGGGACAGGCTAGATTTTTGCCAGTATAAATATATTTACATTGATATCTTAGCAGCATAACTAGGCCATTTGAGGGTGAGGTTTTCCATACATTTTTTTACTAACATAAAGTCTAGGCACACATTTCCTGGGGCAATGGAAGATAAGCTTCCTCAGAACTACAGGTTGATGCAGTGTGTGCTCCCAGACGATTTGGTGTGGCCACATTCACTTTAAACTCAGGCTGCATCTGGACTTGGCAAGGCCCTAGAAGCACTTTAAAATAGATGCAGATCAACCATCAAATGAATGTTTCTTATGATTTTCCAAACCAGTATCAGATATGTAGGTATGGCTCAATTCCAATCACTAGATTTTACTGATGCATCTTTTCCAGTTTCATTATATCAGCAGAATCCTCCAGGGCACATCTGTATGGTAGTTTAAGGTGCACATGCAGCAAGCATAGGCAATGCCTACCACATGTTCAGCATGCTCAATTAATATGCTCATACTACGCAAAACACAGGAGGACAGGACAGAGCTTTCTGAACTACTGTCAGCTTTCACTGGGACAGCCACAGAGCATCAAACAGAACCACCTAGAGAAGCTATCTGAGCTCACGAATCAGTGTGGTTTCTCCACAGTTTGTGTGGAGGTGTTCGAGAATCAACTTGATGAATGCGAGCAACCTGATCTAATGAAGCCTGTTTTGAGCAGGGTGTTTGACTAGATGACCTCCAGAGGTCCCTTACAACCTAAATTATTCTATGAGTTGATGCTGATGCACCTATACTGCATCCAGTTCCAGTATTAGTGTCACCTCTATACTATGCTCCATGAAATAATGCTAGGACTGTGTTTATATTAAAAAAAAAAAAAAAAAGTTGCATGGATGTATTGTGGGCTAGTTGGCTGAATGCCTGATCTAAGGGAACCAGCACACTGCGTGTAGTGGTCCATGCTGTTCCTGAGACAGCTACAGCAAAGCTAACTTCATCATGTACATATGCTGCAATCTCGCCTCCACGTATGCAGTGTGTGTGGTCTGAGTAATTCTCTGATACCCAGAGAAATGAGAAAAGTTCAGGTTCTTGGTTTAAGTAGGAAAGCATGAGTATTGATCCTGGTGTGTGAACAGAGCACGTCATTTGCCAGACTGATGAAAGTAGCACGGTATTTCCAGAATTAGAACATCCTGGATTCTTTTCGTAATGCTTCAATAAATAAGATGATTGCAGCGAAAGGACTATTAATGATTGTTTTCTCAAGCATGGCCCAGGTCTGTGGATGGAGTGTCAGCAAGGAGCAGTTCTCTGACAAGCAAACAAGCTGACGGTGTTTAGAAACTCCCTTAGAGACATGGGTCCGTTGTTTTGTTTCTCACTCCACAACATGACAAAGAGGAAGAATTTAGGTGGAGCTGATGTAAACTAGGGAAAACATTCTGTGATCTTCCTTCAGTTTGCATCCCGGGAACACAAAGGACAGGGTCGTAAAGACAATGAAGAGCGTGCTCCTTCTCCTCATTTTGCTGGGAGTAATATCTGGTAAGAACATGATTTCATTATGTTGCTAAAATTAGAACACTGTTGGCTGTTATACTTTCTCTTGGGAGCTTTATAATACATATTTAGGGATCAGACACAGATGGAAAAAATCAAGTAACAATTATTTTCCTACTGAAATAGATTGAGCTCTGTGGTTACAGCACTGTAGTGAAGAAGAGAATATGACTCCTTGCTAAGACACTTTGCTGGATGAGGCACTTCAGTGTGCAATAGCCACTGCTCAGTATGACAGTGTTGGAGTGGGAAAGGAGGTCAGTTCTCCAAGAAACAACATTTTGTAAAATATTCCAGTATTCTTTCTGCCTAGTGGATGAAGGGAAGGTGGTAGATGTATTTTTTCTGTATTTTAGTAAGGCTTTTGATACTGTCCCTCACAGCATCCTTCTGGACAAGTTGTCCAACTGTGGGATGAGCAGGTTCACAGTGTGCTGATTGAAGAACTGGCTGAAGGGCAGGGCTCAAAGGGTTGTAGTTAATGGGGCCACATCTGGCTGGCTACTGGTCACCAGAGTAATGCTGGGCGCTAGTATAAACTGGGAGAGGAACAGCTGGAGAGCAGCCCTGCAGAGAGGGGTCTGGGGGTGCTGGTCAGCAGCAGGCTCAGCAGGAGTCAGCAGTGTGCCCTGGCAGCCAGGAGAGCAAACCCCATCCTGGGCTGCATCAAAAACAGCATCACCAGCCGGTCAAAAGAGGTGATTCTTCAGCTGTATTCAGTGTTGGTGCAGCCTCAGCTTGAATACTGTGTGCAGTTCTGGGCCCCCCAGTTTAAGAAGGATGTGAAGGTCCTTGAATACCTCCAGAGGAGGGCAACAAAGCTGGTGAATAGGCTGGAAGGAATATCCTAGGAGGAGTGGCTAAGGACTTTGGGCTTGTCTAGTTTGGAGAGAAGGCTGAGCTCTTCTGCCTGATATCCAGTGATAGGATGCATGGGAATGATTCAAAGCTGCATCAAGTGAGTTTTAGACTGGATATTAGGAAGCATTTCTTTACTGAGAGGTTGGTCAAACACTGGAACAGGCTTCCTAGAGATGGTGGTTTATGTCCCAAGCCTGTCAGTGTTTAAGAGGCAATTGGGGAATGCCCTTAATAACTTTTGGTCAGCCCTGAATCGGTCAGGCAGCTGGACTAGATGATCATTGTAGGTCCCTTTCAACTGAAATTCTATTCTATGCTATGCTATGCTATGCTATGCTATGCTATGCTATGCTATGCTATGCTATGCTATGCTATTCTGTCCTATCCTATCCTGTCCTATTCCTTTCAAATATGGATAACATTTCTATTTGTTGAAATAAAACAAGCAACCAAACAGGATCAAACAGAAAAACACTTGTGGAGGATATTAGTAGGGTAGTATCATTATCTTTGCCCAGTGTAAAAACATGGGAGAATTGCCAATACAAATATGTGCATATTAGCAACTTAAAATAGATCTTCAAACTGCAGTCTGTGTGGCTCATGGAGCACTTGTTTTTGCTTGTAGCAAGCTAGCTGCTCAGTTAGGGTCACTTTGCTCTCAAGGAACTGAAAGAGTTCTGCCAGCCCTCAGGAACCTGTCAGTATTTGGCGGTTTTCGTTGATGTCCCCAAAACTGTGATCAGGACACTGCATGTAGATCTCAGCTTTCCTTGAAGAACAGTGTTTTTCTAACCTGCATAATTATGAAGAGAGAAAAAGCTTGAAGGCATGACTGAAGCACACTGTGAAGACTAACAAACCATACACAAATAAGATTTAAATGTACATGTGCTTCTCAAAGACAGTCTCATGATTGTTTTGTCTTGGACTCAGCATTTGTCAGTGTTTGGGGTTGGTAATTCTGATAAATAATATATTAACTTGGTTCAGGCATGTTTGTTTCTCCAAAGCAAGGAGGTAGGCAAGGACTTGTGAATATGGAAGGAGGGCTTTTGTAAACCAATTGGAAGAAGAAGCCATTTAGATGCAGTATTGAAAATTTCAGTTAAAAATAAAGAGCAAGAAGTAAGAACTTATTATTTAGAAAGACAAATCCTGAATAAACAGACAATTAAATCTTTAGAGATAATATAAAAATAGCAACTACTTTCTTTCTACATTTTTAAATGTTATAAATTATTTCACTGATTTTATGAATGGTTTCCATTTACGAACTGTGGCTTGCTGAGAGGACTAGATTAATCAGGTACTGTCCACAGGAGATATATTTGAAGTTCAGCTACACTTATGGAAATGTATCCCCAGAAGCCCCTCTCAGCTCACTCTCATTTGCATGGGCAATTTTTGTTGATGATGTTTTCCAGAATCTTTAAGAACATTGATAAAAACTCAGTCCACTGTGTCCTGCTTCCACTGACGTAAATCGGTAATGGCTCAGCTGAACTCAGTCCTACCAGAGTGTCAGTGTGACCTGTTCAGATTTATGTTTGCTTATAGGTAGTTCCCACCTCACAGCCTCCCATATCCCAGCCTGAACCTCACCCACCTGCAGAGCATCTCCGAGGCCTTTTTTTCCATAAATACCAGAGTAATCCCAGCCAGATCAGTGATCTATGGACCTGCTGTATCTGGACTGTGGGGTCATGGGAACATCCATGCAGTTGTGGAGAGGCTCCAGGGAAGTGCCCCAGCTCTGCCTCTTACCAGTGAGGCTCTGTGCTCAGAGAGGTCTTCCCAGACCTTCTCTCGCCACAGCCTAGTATGGCTGGTTCCATGAACAACACCCCCCTTGCTCCCTCCTTCTCTTCCCCACAATGCAGTGAGTCTTGCAGGCTGCAAGAGGAAGAACTGGACGTGTCTGATGGAGTCATGCTGCTCTAAGAGGTGCTTCAGGAAATCTTGCAAGGACAAGTGCATCTTGGGGTGGGATGTGGGAAGAAGGAGGACCATGGGACTCCATGCTTTGTGTGAACTCATCATTAGTTTTCCTTCTCATGTAGCAAAGGTACTGGGATCCTAAGTCTTTTATAATCCTGTGAGGAACAATTACTTGAGAGGTCAGTAGTAGGAGCAAAGTCTATCATACAAAGGCTCTATGTGATCTATCCCTAAAATGCTCCAGAATTTTGCTAGGGATGCAGGAAAACAAGATTTTGGATAGTTGGGCAAAAGTCACCACGGCTTCTTCTAAGGTCGTTGGAAAACACTGGCACTGAACCCTGCCCCTCCACATTAAAGATGCTGCTGTCGTTGGAGGAATGGCAATTAGAGTGCCTCTTTGGTACCTGATGTGGACCGTCCTTTGCCAGCCACATGAGAAGGGGCAAAGGGAGATGATTTTGTCCCACACTGCAGAGGTGTTGCAAAGCAGTACATTTCCCCTTGGCATTACATTCCCAAGCTCCAGGCTGAGCCTGAGCATCCAAGTGGAAACATGCTGCAGCCCTAATGGCCTCGGACTAGTTCCCATAGCAGCTTTTTACTTTGCAGCAGCCCAGCAAAAACAAAGACCTCATGGAGCTTTTGCTGCAGTAATTGCTGGTGTATGAACAGCCCGGCCAAGCCCTTGAGCGAGCAGTGTCAGCCTCTGTCTTGGTGCACAGTGTGTAGGAAGTTTTACTGAACACAGCCAGCTTTCATCGCAAGTGCTTTGGAGAAGCCAGCGAAGCCCCACCCCTAAGCAATGTTCAGCCCTGCCATAGTCTCATGTTGAGGTATATTGCCAGTTTAGGGTTGTCCTGATTTATATTTTCTGGTCACTCTTCATGAGATAAAGCACTACAGGCCTTTGTTAAAATAACAAAAAACACAAGCAACAGCAGAGCAAGCACAGATTTTGTTTTGGGGAGTCCAGAGGCCTGATTGAGTAGCAAGGAGCTCACATGAGACCACTAGATACCGCAGCACACTGTGCTGCTTCAGGGTGCTTTCAAGGGGCCCACATCTCCTCCAAGGGATGGAGGTTGCTCTTTCATCCTCACAGCAGAAAACACAACAGCACAACATCCCAAAGTTGTTGCTAACTCACACTACTGATGAGCCAGGCATGTACATAACTGTGCTAAAAAGAGAAAGAAGAGGGAAAGTGGAGGAAATGGACCCTGTAGACACTGTAATTCACACAAAAAATTGCTTCTTTAACATCCAGGTCTGTGTGATTCAAGGTGCTTTTTGATGTGATTAGTGCACAGAGGCAGCAATTAACAGAAGGGGTGAAATGAAATAACAGAAACACGTTGGGTTTCTTTGCGAAGGCAAATGATGCAGTAACATCAGTACTTTAACATCAGCCACTCTAGATGACAACAATGTAGTGCTGAATTAGAGAGAAGATTGATTCTTTTGCCATTAGCACTGAATTTACTACTGTGCAATGCCACCATTCATAAGCAAAAAGAGAATCAGGCCATTTTGTGGCATTAATGGCAGCTCTTGGCACAACTGTATGCTCCTGCTAGCCTAAGATTCCCAGAAGTAATTTTACATTCATTTTCATCTTGCAGGAAGAAGAACCCAGTTGCTTGAGGGCTTACCTGCAACAGTCACTGTTGAAGAAAATGCAGCAGCTGGTGTTTCAGTTTGTACCTTTAATATAACTGTTTCTCCATTGTCTCCTGAAGGTGTTGCAATACTTCCTACTATAGTAAATTCAAATCCACTTGCAAAGGCTTTTCGTATTGAATCAAAAGCAGATTTCGAATATAGGGTGAGTTTTACACTTAGCTTGAGCAATGTTCAGTCATGTAGGCTGATGTTTCTTGGATTACTGAGCACTGACGGTGAACAGTGACTCATTTTTTAATCAGAAGAGTTGCAAATGCAGACTGTGGTAGTATTTGGACATGTGGTAATAGATATGACAAATGAGTAGCAATAGGGATTATAATTTTTAATTGCATCTAGGTAAAAAACACCTATAACAATAATTCCACTTATTCTGTCATAGAAAAAAATATGATTTTTGGAAAATAAGACGTGAAGAAGAACATACAGGACCTGCTTTTTTTTCAAGATTTATCCATAGTTTTAAACTGTATTCCTATGAAGTCACTGTGAATTTAAAGTGGCTTGGTTAAACCGCATACAGCTTCTGTTTGGCCACTCTCACCTAGAATTAAAATGGATTTGACTTGCTTCCAAAATAAAGTAAGCTGAGTCAGATCAAAGTCATATATAATTCTGAACGAAGGCTGTGACACATGAGGAAGTTATCTTGAGGTAAGAAGTTATCACACTTCCACACATCTGTGATCTATTTCTACCTATTGCGTGCTCTTGTCCTACAGCAAATGCAAAGCAGTTTCTTTTACTTCAGGGTAATTTTCATTGCTGGATAAATTAGCAAGTATTAGCTCACATTTGTCACTGGCAATGCGTGTTCAGATGCATGATAACTTGTCATGCCATTGTGACTCGCTTGTGTATCTGAGCCTGAACGGTGGCACAGAAATATGTCTTTAAAAGATACGGTTAGAAACTGAGTAGAGACTTAGAAATTTAATTTGGATACATTTTTCTGGGTGTTTCCAAGGAAGTTCAGGTTTTCACAGAACTGATACAAGGGCTCTTTTCTTGTTCTCTTTGCTCATGTTTCTGGGAGAAAATTTTGGGAAAGTAAGACTGTGACCCCAGGTGGTTGTGGCTCATTGATCCAACCTGCCTGGGGGAGCTGCTGCTGTTCCCACACTCCTGCCTCCCAGCAGGGTACAGAGCTCAGTTGTGCCAGCTCTGATGGTTCTTTAGCTGCTCCCCAGCCAGATCAGAGAAATGGTCAAAAAACCTCTCAAAAACCCTCTCTATCATCTGTGAAGCATAGGCTGTGGCTGCACAAACACCTGAACTGGCTCAGCTGAGGGGATGTAACAGGCAGATGGAAATGGATACGTCCCTTAAGCTGGCTTTGCAGACAGAGAATTCATAATGTGAGACTCCATTCCTAGGCTGTATTTTGGCATTTTGAATTAAAGCTATCACTTCTGCTGCAAAACATAGGCCTTTTTTTTATAACTGCTTGTTCCTGTCCCATGCCATCTCTATGCAGCACAAGCATTTTATGTTGCTCTTTGTTGAGTGGTACTTCCAAATTAATCTGGAGGAAAAATACCCCTGCAAATAGATAAGAAGTCTCTCCTTGATTTTTTTCATGGCAGGGATGATGGACAAATTCTTGTTCTAGCCCAGTGCAGGGTGTGACACAAGGATGAAAATAAATGGCCAAGAAAGATACAGGCTGGAGATTACTTCTTCCAAAGTGCCAGTTTATTTCCATTTCATACCACAGCCCCATTACCAGAATGGCCTGTGAGGACTTGGTATGTCCTCCTTGTCAGAGTTTCCTAACTCACTCCAGGGACTGAAACAAAGAGGTTGGGCCAGTGACTATCAGTCATGAGAAAATGATAAAGAAAGCTACATACGAATTCTGCGAACTAGCAGCTGAGTGCTAATTACAACTTGTAAGGCAAGGATAAATACACAGTGTCCTTAGTTAATTTATTTGATGAGCATTGCTACTTTTAGTTATTTATGCTATGTTGTAGCAGATTGGTACAATATTTTGCAAAAGTAATGTGATCCAAAATGAGATACCTGTGCTACCTACTGCCATTAGATCTTTGCTAGGATAGAGAAAAAGTAAGTAGTTCATGTATGAATTATGGGCTTTGCAGATTAGCTAAGTGCCTGTTAGCGCAGGCTTTTCTGTATTTATGAAGCACATTTACTCCTGTTGCAGCAAGCCAAGGCAATATAACATTTTTCGATGTTGTGAGATTTCTGAGAAAGTCACAGTTTCTAAAATCTGAGCCCTGCCCATTGCTCCTTACCTTACTCTTGTTTGAAGAATCCCATGGGCAGAAGATGTGCTGAATGCATGGAAACATACTCCTGCCTGAAACTACCTTGATGCTGTTAGTGATGCCCCTTCTGCATCCTGGGCATGAAGGCAGGAGGATGGAGCAGTGAAATTCTCAGGTGGAACAAGGGGTAGACAGTTATGGGGTGACTCTAGACCCCCTTTCACAAAGTCTGCAGCTGCTTCAAGCGTGTACAGTACTGCCTTCATCAGTAATTATTGCTCCTACCTGGAGGGGAGATGAACTGTGGCTCACAGCCTACACCAGTGGCAAGCTGTTCTCAAAAGCAACCTACAAAGAATCCATCTAGATTCACATATTCACTTGCAAGGTCTCTATAGGGGAGGGTGCAAGATGTGCATTTAGGCAGTCTGGCTGTAGTTACAACACTAATGAAAATATTTGAATGTGAACTGGAGGGATAATCCAGAGCACATAATTTCTGCTTAGAAATGGACAGTTTCTAATTGCGAATTCATTGCATCTGTTTATTGTATTTAGATCTCCAGCAAACATTCATTTTGGAGAGAAACTTTCCCATTGGTGTTACAGGCTTTTGTAGGATATTTTTTCTGAGTTAACATCACTTTTATGGGAGACTTCTATTTGTACAATGTAGGAGAGAAGAAGACCATCCAGGACACAGTTATTTTCTCCTCCAGTATTGTAACAAAAGGATCCACAAGATTCCAGAGAGAAGCTGTTTTACATACCAGAAGGCATAAAATGTTTGTGCTTCTGTTCACTCTCCTCCAACTTTCTTTCTTTTTTAATTGTCTCTGTTTTGTCTTCTATCTTCTAATTCCAATGGCTTTGGTCTTTCTAGTTGACATAACTTTTGCATTTCTCCTCTGGCCATGGCATCTCATCTAAAATCAAGGATTTATTTCATCGTTCTCCCTCTGCATCCTCTCCAGCCTCCTCCACTCTGCAGTATTGTGAATATGCTGACACACCGCTCCTTGTCACACACACTTGTGATCCCCAATTCTTCTCCTTCTCCAGTTCCACATCACCCCTGCTACTGCTGTTCAAGCTTAATAGTTTTTTAGCTTCACTGCAAATTTAACAGTCACCTTTTCCTTTCTCGTCCAAGAAAGCAGTTATTTTTTCTTTATTAGTTTCAGCAGTGAATATCATGGCATACAACTTTCAGCATCCTGCTGTTGCTCTGGACTCATCCTAAATCCAAAATGAATGTATTTAATTTCTTTTCATGGAATGCCAGTCTTGTGCTTGTACATCTTCTGTGTTAAGAGGTGATGTGCAGAGCTGGAAGTCTTAAAAAAAAAAAACAAAACCCAAAGCAAACATTTGCCTTACCAATCTTACAAAATTTAAGGCCTATGTTATTTTATAATTAATTTAACATTTTCACCAAACATTTCTGGTCCCTCTCTCATACAGTGTGCTCCCTCCCTTCTTTGGTTTCCTGCAAGTCTTCTCCCAGACACAGCTTATACAAGGAAGGGGCTGGTACCTGCTAGGCCACTCAGTATCCTGTCCCCACACTCCTTGTTGCAAGTAAAAGGTCTGCCCCCTTGTGCTTCTGACTCACAGAAATAGTGAAGCTGCCCTCCTCTCTTGCAAGGCTTCCTCTCAGTTTTCAGTTTGATCACACCTCGAGTGCTCTTGGAGCTTGATGTGGAAAGATGAGGACTTGGCACAGACAAGTATCTGCAAGATGTAGTCCTAGTCTTGAAGGCAAAACGTTGCCTATGAGGCAGGACAGCTCCTTCCAGGCTTTCTTCTCCTCAAACTGTCCTTCACACAAGAGGTCCTTGAGTTGCTCCATGAAGCCACAACATTTTGGTCTTTCCCCTCTGTTTTTCTCACATTTCTGTCACTGAGAAGAAATGTGCCAGCAAGTAGAAGATGATCTAAAATACTCACTGCTTACTGACGGAAGGTGTCCCTTTACTTGTATTCACTCATATAGACTATAACTTACATCTCTTTCATCATGTGCTAATAATAATTTTTCCTTTCAGGTTGTTACCACTGGAAGCCCTATCCTAGATTATGAAACTATGCCAAAGAGCTTTGATTTACAGATTTTCGTTGAAGACACAACTGGGAGAACTGATCTTAATAGACTGATTGTCCAAATAACAGATAAAAATGAACGTCCTGAATTTCGAGGAAATATGGCAAATCAAAGTAAGATAGTGGTGGTATTTGAAAAGAAGAATACTTGAAAAGATGACATCAGATTAAAAAAAACTATAGCTGCATAGAGTGCCTGTAGCTAAAGTGGTCTAAACGTTTTCATTTAGGAAAACAAGGGAGGAACAGAACACTGTTTTTTACACAAATATTTGGTATGAGTAATCTCTGAAAATGCCTTTTTAGTTTTCTTGAAGTTTTGATGAAAAATGGTTTTTGAAGAACCTGAAGAATTATAAGAAAACAAAAAACTTTTTATACCAGTAAATATATATGTTCCTTTTTTGATGAGATGAATACCTACTTAGAGGTATGTATTAGAAACTTGAAGTTTGTTGGGGATATAACCGTTGAGTATGACTACATGTTTCAGTAGTTTGTTGAAAACTGGACTGATTTGTAAAAGGAAGATAAATTTAAATTAATTGTGTATGTGCAAAAATTTCTGAGGGAAATGACAAAAACATTGCTCTGCCAATGTTTTACACCTGTATTTGCACCTGCACATGAGAAATTAAGTGGAAAAGAGTGAGATCTTGGAGACTGTGATCTATGGTGGTACCAATGGAAAGAAGCAAAGAGTTCTGTCTCGTGGGCAGGGCAGGTGGCCTTAACCAGGTTTACTTTCAGGCTGCTGGCAAAGGTGCAGCAGGGAGGAGTTTGCAGTAGCCTTAGGAATGAGGCTGGGGTGTCTGGACCCTGGCTGTCAGTACAGGCTTTGCATGCCGTGCAGTACCTAATGCGAGTGACAACACCATAAATAAAAAGGACAGGAAATAATTGTCTTGCTCTCTGAGCAATCTTCCCTTGTTTATTTACTGACGAGAGGAACCTGAAAAAATTGTACCATGAGGTGACAGAGTATAGTGATGCATTTATTATGTGTTCACGTGTAGACAGAACAGTTCAGGTAGTGTGTAAAAATATGCTCTCGTTATTTCATGAGGTACTGAGAGCCTGTTTGAAGTCTTGATAGTCTAACAGCACTGTATGGAAGAGCATTCAATAATTCAATATTCAATTTTTTTTTTCTGTCTGAAAATATCAAACTGTGATCTGTTGGTGGTAGGTATTCAGAGCTGGCTGC
>NW_010131781.1:0-34720 GCF_000699245.1 Pterocles gutturalis | reverse complement strand
GGCTAGCAGCAGCATTACGCAGGCTGCGACTCGCAGCCCTTGGAGCAGTCAGTAGTGCAGCGTGGCTGCAGCCTTGACTTCTGCCTGCTGCTGAGGACAGGGCTTGTCTGCCCGGACAGGTTCAGCCCAGGCTCCCTCAAATCCAGCCCGCTGCACTAACGCCTCCGAAGCACATTGACGTTCCTGCTTCCATACAATACTTTGTAAAGCAAATTAGCTTCCCCTAGGGGAGAGGCTGTGTCATCTTCTCACTGTAGCTGGTGTCTTGCATATCATGGGTGCTGCTGGAATCTAATAATAATTAAATGTGACACTTCAGGGGATCGGCACAGCATGAAACACGCTGTATGTGGGAGCTTGTTACAAATAAGTGCATCAGCTTAACTCTCAGCTAGAGCTGCCATAAATTGGTGAGCACAGATGTCTGATCTGTCTAACTGTGTGGCTTTAGTTAACAGTACCAGCTACAATTAGGCGCTAATTGTGCATTCGCTGGTTATGAAAAAGCGTCTCCCTCTCATTAAACTTTATATTCATATTGTTGTCCTCTGGGAACAACTCATTACGCTGCTCTGGGATTCCCACTGCTCTGATGAGAAGCAGCAGTCAGCAGGGGTCACAGTGGAAATTAATAGTCCAGAAACAGCAGGTCCAGCAGGCATAAAAGGGCATAAAGCAAATAACGTGATCTAAAGATCTGTTGTTCTGTTAATCACTATATCCAAGGAGAGCTAAGCCTGTTGCCAGTGCCCCAGTATGGGATGGCCCAGCTGTGAGAATTCTTGACATGGAAAGAAATACACCTTGCACTGAATTAGAAAGCTTAATAAGGCAAAAATTTAAGTCAGCACAGGCTGTCCACTATTCATTTACGTCACAGGTGTAAAGGAAAAGCATCAGTATGTTGGCTGTCATGTCCTTTATTCTTACCTACTTAATACTGAGTACACTTGTATCCATGCAGCTGTAACGATCTATGTCTTGGAAGGAACACGTCCAGGGCGCATTTACCAAGTTGATGCAGCTGATCCTGAAAAGGCTGAACTCAAAGTAAGTTGTATTAAAGAAAATAAATGAGAGGTGATCTAATCCACTGTATCTGAAGTGCTGATTGCCAGCATTTTTCAACACCTTCCTTCCATATCAGGAACACAGGAAAAGGTTTTGCAGGAAAA
Source organism: Pterocles gutturalis (assembly GCF_000699245.1). Taxonomy (NCBI): domain Eukaryota; kingdom Metazoa; phylum Chordata; class Aves; order Pterocliformes; family Pteroclidae; genus Pterocles; species Pterocles gutturalis. The sequence continues at coordinate 33,545 of NW_010131781.1, read as the reverse complement.
AGAAGTATTTTCAATAATGATCTAAGAAGACCCAGCCTCCATGCTTGGACACAAGTTGTATTTTGAGTTTTCAGCCCTCCAAAATTAAGGAATAATGAAGGCAGACTTTGATATAGTAGTTTGATACAGTATAAATTGTGTCTTTTTTTTTAATGGCTTGCAAAACATTTCTTGTGGATGAGAGTGACTAAAAGCAAATAAAATTTTTAACCTTCTGTATCACAACGTAAATTCTTTTAAATGAGGCAGTAAGGAAATCGCTTACAAGGCAACTGAATCTCAGCTTTTTGACAATCCCAAGGCAAACTGTGACCTTCAGTTGAGAAAATGTGTTAGCTGATCTGCAAATACTCCTGGTATCAGCAAAAATTTCTGGAAAGTGATAAGTTTGTTTGCAGACAGGGGAAAAGTAATGGGACCTACCTAAGAATTGTGTTGTAGCTTTACTTTATTGGCTTTGGCTTTATAAAAGACAGCACATTCAGGAACTGAACCTGAAGATGCCACTTCAATGTGTAGCATTATTCAAGAGAGCAATTGCCTTGAAGTCCATCCTCAGGCTTTGACCAGTCAAACCACCAAACCCCAGCTGGTGAGGAGGGAAGCAGAGGCCTGGGGTTTAGCTCTCCTTTGTTTCTGAAAGCAACAGCCGTGAGTTCCACGCACCTTCTAACCCCTGATGAAGCTCAGGCGTAATAGGAAGCTGCAAATATAGAAATGCTGGTCAGCAGATAAAATAATAATCTGGAGAGGGAATTCAGAAAGGTCAACTGTCAAAAAAATGGTTCAAAGAATTGTGATCACCTAGCTAGCTGCTTTTTAAAAAGCAATTTCAGTTAAATCTATCACTGCAGGAGGCAAGTTGTTTCACGCAGATCTCTGTACCTCCTGTTTTTTTCCAAAAGGTAACACAAGAGCAGTTGCATCTCCTGGACAGATCTGATCGGTGGGTTTTGCAGAGTACTTGTACAGTGCACGACCCTCTGCTGTTGCTTACCTCAGACTCTTAGAGTATTATTAACACCTGCACTAGCAAATGAAATGTCCTTGAGGGCTTATTGGTGATGGCCCGGCAGAGGCATGTGGACGATAGCAGGGAAGACATGGTAGGCATGTGGTAGCTACCCTGCAGCCATGGGGATCAGAGTGCTGCCTTCCTCCTGCACCCGTGTGCTGGTGTGGTACTCATTTCTGTTGTGCAATGCACAAAGTGACTGCTGCTCCATGCCACCGCTGAACAGCCACATAAACACTGAACTGCTGTGAGCACCTTTCAGCCTCACACCCTCAGGTACTCTGTGAAAGTCCACCCTCCCCTCCTGGGCCTCTTCCATCTGCTGGGCCCCTAAACTTCGTTGCCTCATGCACAGTGTGTCTTATGCCCCCAAATCCAGCCTCACCCCTTCTTCTCTCTCCTCCTTTGTGCATGTACTCTGCTGCCAGCACAAAGTGGATTTTTGCCGACTGTGCTCTGGCTCTGCTGACTGGCCTCTACGTTAAATTCTCATTGCAGAGCTGCAGTTCACAGAAGTAGAGAACAGTGTGGGCTTTAATGTAATTCAGCATCTGTGACTCTCCACTGGCTGTCAAGCAAGCACCTACGACAAAGTTTGAGCTGCTTTAGCTCAGCTGATAGGGCTTGTGCTGGCATCTGTGTGTCAGCATGTTTCAATATGCAAAGTTTTGAGGCAACCACTGTGCTATACCTTGGCCCATTTTGCAAGGCAAAGAGTGAATGGAGGGTTGTTTAAAGATATAAAGAATAATTTCTTGCTTTCTTCATTTCAGTATTCACTGCTCCCTGCAACAGTGCCATTCTTGGTCTCGGAAAGCGGATCCATTTTTTCCACAAAAGAATTTGATTATGAGAAAGATCCACACTGGTGAGAATGTGTTTTATTCACATGGCCTATTAGCTTACAGTAGGCAGAGAAATGCCTTCCTACATAGCCACAGAATGATTCTTGTTTTGTTTTCTTATTTAACAGTTACTTTTTAAATATAACAGTGTCAGATCCACATGGACTCAACTCGACTAAAACAGTGAATATAAATATAGTTAACATCAATGATGAAAGACCTTACTTTACCACGTGAGTGAAAAACTTCCATTGTACTCAAAATGCAGATGTTTTCTCAGCTTTACTGCTTTGGCACTAATGGGAGGGTGTAACATAAGGGCAAGTGAATATAACAACAGAACACGACTGAAAACAGTATTTTAATTTCATTATGATTCCAGTTCTTTCACTGGAAACCTTTGGCCTCATTTCCCTCTTTTATTCTTATTCATATTCGTAACAGTTTCAAGTTTTCCAGGCTCTGCCTTCATGCTAAGAACAGCCAAACAAGCTTGTTGTACTTGTTAGCATTGAGAGAGGTTAAAGCTATGCAAAGACCTTTGGACAAGTTCAGACAAGGAGATGAATTTTACCCTGTGTGAATATAATCATGCAGAATTTACCCTTCATGCAGATGTGCATTTCACCATAATGATGTTTATTCATGCAGAAATGTCTAGACATAAAAAGGTCTCCCTTTTTATCTGTCTTCCTCTTCTTCCCAGACATTCAGACTTGTAAACAATCCCGGTGATCTTTGAAACGCTGTTGTCTCTTACTGTGTCATAAGCAGGAAATTGTGTCATAACACACAAGTCAGAAATAGCTTTTGAAGACTAATGGAGTTTTAGTTGGAATCAGGAATATTGTTGAAAATTTGGAAAAATGGGAAAGAATATACCTGTGCGACAAGCAGGCTGTTTTGCAGTGAAAAGCGTGATAGATGATTGTTTCTGAAGCAGGAGCTTGACAATTATTACAGTTGATCCGATGATGCTGTTGATTTACCTTTGTCACTTGCATGGGGCACTGACTGGATTCAAGACACTCTCTTTATGTTTCCTGATCCTGAGGGTCTACAAGGTGCCTGGTGAGAACGTTTATGGTGGCTGCCCTCTTGCAAAGGAGAGGACAGTGTAGCACTTGGGTCACGCCAAGAGGTTTCCAGACACTTGTTTGGAGCAATCTTCTGGGTGCTTTGTGGAGCCAGAGCAATGCACAGCTGAGGCCAAGGATCTGGACCTTGCTGGACAAAGGGGTGGAGCATCTGAAGAAACAAAAGAATGAAATGTTAGAAACAGACATGGATTTTTTTGTTGCTACTTATTTAATACTTGAACCTCATGTCTGTAATTATCAATAAGGTTAACAACTTGCTCCACATTACTGTACTGCTATAAGCAGGAGGAATTCTCTTCCCAGTGCCAACATTTGCACATTGTGTTCTAGACTGATTATTTCCTCCAAATGTTGCCATTTCTGTTTATTTATCCTTGTGTCTGGAATGATAAAGGAGTTCTTTTAAATATTTATCTTCTTGTTCAAGCTAGTGAAAGCTGCAGTAACTCAAGCATCCATAACACCTAAGGTCTAAGACTCAGTTCTCATATGGCACAAATAAGGCCTGGTATTTGTTTGAATCTTCTCCCTTTTAGATTGACACTACAGACCAAAAAGAACAGCTTGGTTTGTAAAGAGTTTGAGATTAAATTACACTTCATGAGCTGTCCTCAGTATGCACATGTATGGCCTCTCCTCTGCAGAAATGTGAGCTGCATGCTGGGGCTGCTTACTTTCTGACACTGTAATAATTAGAGCTGGGATGGAAGCTAGGAAAACTTGACGAGTTAGCAAATCTTCTTTATTTTCTCCAGATCAAAGCTGTCAAGAACAGAGTTTCAAAGGGTCTTTTTAATTGTTCCCAGAGTATATGCAAGCACATCTGTTTTTGGTGTTCACAACACTGCACTGGCATTCAACATTTTGAAATTCTGGCTGTTAAAATCAATGGAAAACTCGTGGAGTCAGGAAAACAAAGGATAAGACAAGAAAACAAACATATGCTTCCTTTGCAATTATGTTGCAGTGTCTAAAAGGTCTGCTCGAACCATCCTGTAAAAAGCCACTGGCAGGTGGCAGGCAGATGGACAAGACACAGCCCAGATGTAGCTGCGTAGGAAGTGGCCCGAGCTCCTCCCCAGCTGTACTAGCACTTGTTGCTACAGGGATCTGCTCGATAATGTCCTGCTTCTTCCCAAGTGATCTGGTGGTGACAGGACAACGGCCTGTGCAGGGCGCAGGACGGCTGGTGGGGCTGTGAAGGTGGGGCTGTCGTGAGTTTGCTGTCCACAGAGAGGTTGGAGTTGTGGTCCCTGTGGGCATAGGAAGTTCCCTACTTTGAGCCAAAACCAGTCAGAGCTGTCCCTCCCAAATTCCCCAGTGATCAAAGAGGCATTTTGTGGTGGCATTTTTGGTAGCTGTAAAGGAGATCTGTTGCTATTTCCTTTGTTTCTGAGTGGCTCTGGAAGGAGCAACAGGAGAACAAGGAAGGAAGAGATCCAATGCCGAGAGTGAGATAGAAACTTAATGTATTCACTAACTCCGCAACCTTCACAAACTCCTCATTTACTTCTAGCTGAAAGTTAGATGGTTTTACTGGGAAAACCCTGTGTGATTTCTCTCCTGTATGCTTTCCTCTTTTCATATAAGCTGCCAAAATAGTTGAAGATACTGTGTCTTCTTAACCATTTTTAAAATCGCAAGTGGAGACCTGGAGGCATAAGATCTTTTGTTCTGTCTCTGCAATCGTCTGCTACAATTGCTAAGTGCCTCACGATGTTGGTTTTCAGAGGACAACGAAGGGCTCATGCTTTCCTATGCTGGGAACTATAGACTACTCCATTAGCTAAGTGGTGGCATAGGAAGTTTAAAATGTACAAAAAGGATTCAGTCTTGCAACATGCCCCTAATGCTTTTCTGAACTCTTGAGCACCTTCAACTTCCTTTGATTTCTAGAAGCAGGACATGTTTGTGTGTGTTTCAATAGTATAAATCAGCCTTCATAAATTCCTTGCACAATTTTTGTGTGCGTGCCTATGCCTGCTCTTGAATGTGGTTCAAGTACCATAGTTGCATACTGGAGTACCCATGCGAACATGCTACTGCAACCATTATAAGCAATCCTGCACAATTGCCTGCCATATCTGAGCTATAAAACTCACTTAATTCATGGGAAATTTGGGAGCACTGACATATCAAACAGCAGCAGTAAAGAAGAGTTTTATCTATTTAAAATGAATCAGACAGATGTTGCTGGGAGTTTGGAGCATGTTCATCTGGTGGGCACCCGCAGGAGTGCTCTTCCCTGCCTCCACCAACTGCAGGGGCTACTCAGCTTTTTAGTAATACTGTTGTCCCCAAAAAGCCTCCAGCATTCATTCCAAAAGATGATTAATTACATTACTGCTTCTATTTTTGTTTTTCTCTTGCAAAATAAAGGAATTAAAGCAAGTGGCTTTACGAGCTGGTGGCTCTACAGGGAGATGGACTGCATGACTTAACAGCCCCTTCCATCTTCAGTTCCATGATTCTGTGAAAGTCAGACTGTTTTTGCTGTGAAAAAGTTGCACTTATTTGTGTGGCTATGTCATGCTTTATGACCACATACCAGTTCAGCTATTGCTCCATATCCAGCTGGCAGAACCAGTGACTGGGATATTTACCCTGACATGTAAATAGCCATCTCTGAGCCCAGCATGGCCATGGATTTGCTGCTGCAGTTGGCTGCTCAGCTAAATCTGTGGTCAGCTGCCCTTGCAAACACAGATGTGCACTTTGCTGAATTTTGTTTTATCTTGTAGAAAACAAAGAATCTACAGGATTCCAGAGGAGCAAAGCCCAGGCACTATTGTTGCCAATATAACAGCTAAAGATCCTGATGATGAAGACTTTCCTAGCAGACTTTTCTACAGCATCCAGTCTTCTGACAGATACTTCTCCATAAATCCATGTAAGACAAACAAAAATATGCCTTCTGGCACCTAAAAAAGAGGGTGGCTACTTTGGAGAAAATGTTTTTTGTCTTGGTTTTAAATTTACTTACTTTATTCTGTGTCTACCCCTAGAAATAAGAAATGCTCAGTATGTTGTTAGGGTCAAATTCTCTGTCAGCTGACCAGGATTCAGTAAGATATCTTGAAGAAACTAGACTAAAGGTGACTTACTGACAAATATGGGTGTATGGCTGGAGCGTGATGGTCCCTTGGGTGGAAGTAAGATTAGCTGCCTTCATTTTAATCTATGAGGACTGCAGTGACTGTTCTGGGGCTCTTGAAACAGCAGCACATAGTTAGACCATGATGTCCTCTCTCCTGCCTGAAATCTGCTCTAGCACTGAAGTGCACAGCCCCTCAGCTTCATTGCTTGATTCATGACCCTCCTCAGGCAAGGCTGTCCAAAAGAGTCCTCTCTCTCATGCTGGTTCTGTCTCTCTGTGCTCTCTGAGGCACATACACCAGTGCCCTGAGGTTTTTGGCCCAGGGCTGGCATTCAGTGAATGCTTTGCTCCTTGTCTACTCTTGCTTTAGAATTGCTTACCACAGCTGTAAGGGGTGTCCCACAAACCAGTGCTTTGGGGGATCAGGATGATCCTTAAATGCTTTGGATTCCCGATGTCCTTTGGCCAGGTACTGCCACCCTCCCCCTCAATCACACACCAAAAGGCAGAGGATGTACACACTGTTCCTTTACCTCCTTTGTGCTCTGGGAATGGTACTGTGCTCTGCCACAAAAACCTTCTCTTTTCGAACAGAGGCTGACAGAAGTGAAAAAAAAATAATCAAGTGAATGGCTGACCAGAGCACTTGACACGATCTGTCACAGCTTAAGAGCAGCTCTGTTGATATGTGAGTAGATTTAGAGGTGCTGAAGGATGCTTGAATGATAACAGTAGAAAGTGAAGTGGCCTTGCTGGGTAGAGAGCAAGGACAGCACAGGCATTAGCAGCTTATTGTCCTTGATGCTCTGTGAATGCACTCAACTCTGACTTGCACTTGCTCTTTGTGCAGGTAAGGGAATCTAACTGCTTTCCAAGCCCCCCTGCTGAGGCCACCTATGGCTTACTTTTGAGCAATGGGTGTCTATCCATTAAAGTCTTAGCCAGAATTTCAGACCCATTTTATATCACTTTAAAAAATAATTAAACCAAAAATGATTTGCACAGAACAGAATACTTTTTATACTGCTACCTGTCTGCTGAGGTACCCTATCCTCCTCCATGTACACCGCAAGTGTTTGTTACTTCCCTCCATGGTGAGCACCTAATTTCTGTCTGCTTTCTGTCCAGCAACTGGAGTGCTGCAGGTGACTGGGAGAATTGACAGAGATGCCCTTCCACTGCAGCTCCATCCTAATATTTCAGTGATAGTCCAGGTGGAGGACAGTCCCAGCAGTGGTCATGCCAGTGAAATGGAGATCACAATAATTATTGATGATATCAACGACAACCCACCAGAATGCAATCCTTCTACTTTCAGGTATTGAGGCACTTCATTGCATTAGTGCTGCCTTGTTGCCCCAGACCATTGTGGAGTCTAGGGCACATCAGTTAGGGTCCCCAGACCTACTACAGCTAGAGCTTCAAATGGACCTTCAAGACTTTAAAGGTTAGTGTTCACTGTAAGTGTCTTTGGCCACAAAACTCAATTTCCTGACATGTTCAGATTGGGAGTTTGGACTAAAAATATCTATGTGTAGTCAGACACTTATCTTTCAGATACCTAAACCCTTAGGATATCAGAGCCTCACGTTATAGAGTTACTTTTCTGACATACACAGATCCAGACTCCTCCTCTCCTACTTAATGCTAAACTGTGAGGAATCATTCACCAGGGAAAACTTGCCAGTCAATTCTGGAGTTTTATTTTAAACTTCCTGATCTTCTCTTCTAAATCTCTCCCTGGTGACCTGCATGTTTTCTGTCTAATGCAATCTGTAAGGTCTTCAGAGCCCAGATCACCTCTTGCTGTAGGTGTCCTCTGTGCGTAGTAACTTAGTCATGGACTTTGTTATGGCTATGAATGCTCTGAGACCTTTGTGATGATCAGGTAGTTTATATTTGCAGATGAGGACATAACATTAACTCCATTGTGCAGATGAAGTGTGTCATAGAAAGGCTGAAGTAAAAATTGTCCATCTGAAGTTTTGATGTGTCTGAGCTCTGATCTTTTGGGATACACCACATTGCATAGTGTAGTTCTTCAGGTGCACTTACGGTAGTTTGATAGTCATGGAGATAAAAATCCAGCATCTCAGGCCAAGAACCTGTGCGATGAGGAATACCCAGGTAGTGGGTATCCATTTAAATTGCTTGCTCACTATCTAATAGAAATGTCTTGCATTTAAATCACATACTTTTACACACTGGCAGGAAGAGAATTGAATTCTTCAGAGTGCTGCTTAGTTACAACATCCATGACAATAACACAACAGTTTCTTTGTTATCTACTGAGCTTAAATTTTGATCTGAAGGAGTCAAAAATCTTCAGGGAAAAAATGTGATCAAATAAAGAACTGGTCTTATAGGGATTGCACAAGGGAACAAAATCAGGGCTTAATGGTATTTCAGTTGTTTCTTCATTTTTTTTGTATTTAATTTTTTGAATAAAAAAATTAAATCAACACCTTCTGCCCCCAATTCTCTTATGTGCATCACAGGGATCCTCACTGTTAACAGCAGGGGCAGAAATGCTGGTTTCACAAAACAGTAGAATGGTCCGGCTATTAGTTAAGGAGAGAAGAATGAGCTTCTCATCAGGAAAACATTATAACATACTGAAAAAATGAATGTTGCAAAGATGTTTTAAAATACTAATTATTAATTGAAGTAATTTAAAACATTAAGATCTTGTGGCAGCTTCTGAACTTTAGCTGAGTTACAGGTTTCTGGTTTAGATCTAGCTAAACGTTTATGTCCTGCCCATTGTACAGGGCTGTTGTCCACTGCAGCGTATGGATCAGATTCTGGGTTGCTTCACCAGCTGTTGTCTATTTAGGTCTAGGATTTCACTTAGGAAATAAATGGAAGTCAATGTTTTGGCATGTAATGTATGAAGAGTTCAAGAGGAGAAGCATAAGTAGCTCTGATGGGAAATGTATTTGTTTTAAACAGGAAAGAAGCAAATGAAAATACACCTGCTGGGACATTTCTTCTTGATCTTAGAAATTACTGTGAAGATATTGATGTTGATCCATCAAACAATCAATTTAATTTCACTGGATTATCTGGTTTTGGAAGCAATAACTTTGCTCTGGAGTCCACTGTGTCTGGAAGACTTGTGGTCAGTCATTTGTGGCTTTATGTTACATTGTCCAATTTCAGAAGCCAATTTATGAAATGCTATTTAAGTTCTTTGAATTCATGGTCCGTACAAGAAAAAAAGAATTACTGTAATTCATGTCAGAGTGGGTATGATGTGGAGAATGACTGTTTCAACTGCATGTGAACTACAGACCCTTTGATAGGATGCTTTCTATGGATTCTACAGAATTTGGTGAACAGAGAACTGATTTCTCCAGTGTTAAATAAATGTGCTAGATATGATTGGAAAAAAAATCCTTTTTTAGGGATTGTGAAGCACCAACTTTGATATGGATAAACAGAGAATTCTGATGCCCTTTCATGCCATTTATTTGTGACAGATTGTGGGAGATCCTTGCTATTCAGCATGAAGAATTGAATCCCACACTCTGTGGGAACTTGCCAGCTTCATTGGTCAGAATTGTAAAACCACTTTGAGTGGTAAATTTTCACAAAAGTGTGGTGGGATTTGCCATTGCGTTATTTTGCATGTCAAAATATGGGTTCCTTATGCTGATAGCTGCCTGCATATTTGCATTGGCCAGAACACCCACCAGTTGCTGGACATGTGCAATGGTGGTTCTTTCATGGCTTTAAAAGGAACCGTGGACAAATACAGAAAAAGGGAAACATAACAAAAAATAGGCATTTTCTCCAAAAGACCAAGAGTGCTACAGGAGGAGTGAAGCAATTTTGTATGGCTTTAATTTTTGATCTGAGGTATACACGTCAATGAGCACTGCCCTTAGCTGCTACATCTGCCAACATAAAAAACATTTTAATTGCTGTACAGGATATGATTCTTGTCAGCGCTTTGATCACTGTGTATGTATAATGCCACAGGCTATGTGAAGTGTCCTGTCCCTGCAGGAGTTTCCCTATATATGATAAACAGTGGATGCTTGTGCTTTAGTCCAGCTGCCCCAGAGTTTATGAGGCTCCTACAGAAAGACAGAGAGTTCAGGAGATTAGGATTTAAATCTGTGTGAGCCACCATTCAGTAACAACTTGGTTCCTGGGTAAACACTTGTGGCTGAACCTGATACCTTTAATACATGTCTGCAGGCGTGAGCTCCAGGCGTAACTATTACTATTTAGCAATAGCAGGTTCTTGTTGGGCCAACAAAGGGCAGAGCAAATAGCCAGCTCATTGTATACTCTTTGAATTAACCAGGTAGAAGGCCAGGATCTTATGATCCAAACAATAAAAATTCCTGCACTTAAGGGGAAGATATTTTGTTGGCAGAAGGAGAGCGTTTTGGATTGCCAAGAGACACCAGAGTGTGAACATATAGAAAAAGCCTGGAATTCAATCCTAATATAGACTATTGATTAATAGATTATGTTACTCCCACAGGGCAATTCTATATATCCAAGGGGCAGAGCACACTTACAGAATGCTGAAAAAAGTAATTGCAATCATGTGTATGGTGACTTTATGTAAGGAAGTATAAATATAATTGTGTTTCTTTTTAATTTAGATGACTGAAAGTATTGATTTAGAAAACCCAGCTAATCTAGGAGTTGAAGTTTATTCTTTGACTGTCAGGGTACAAGATATTGCCTGTCCAAACTACTCAAGCAAGTATCCATTTTACACTTCTTTTGATATTTTCCTGTGCTGTAACAGCATGGAGAGAAGAATACCATATGTATTTTGAATATATGCATGAGAAAATTTTACAGCCATACTTAACTATGATTTAATCTTCTGTTATATTTCCAGATATCATCTACATTTACATCAGGATAAAGCCAGTGAATGATTTTTTTCCAGTCTTCAGTAATTTATCATATGAATTTAATGTTTCAGAAATTACTAAAGGTACAGTAAGTAGCACCTACATGATAGAAAGAATGTTGCCATGTTGATAAGTACCTTTTTTCCTCAAATGGATTTTCATATATTTGAATGAGCAGAATGGCTCCAAGTTCCAGTTCAACCGAGGTCTCACTGTACAACCACCTACTACCCTTAAATAGACAAAACTGGCAGCAACTCCAGTTGTACAGATGGAAGCTGAGACACAGACAAATTCAGCAATTGCACAAGAAATGTGTGACAGAGACAGAAACTGAACTCAAGATGTCTTGTTTTAGACCATCTTTCTGCTCTTGCTGTATTAGCCTTTTGGAGAGACTGTGATGGTGCAAAGAAACCACTATAGGCTGGCACAGATGAGTGAGGACTCCCTTGGCCCAGGCATGGTACAGGATGGCCACCCCACTGTCCCCTTAGACCCAACTCACCTTGGGTGCAGTGGGTGCCCTGGAGATGGGGTGGGATGGGAGCACTCAGATGGGGAGGCTTTGCTCAGCCAGAGCAGCCAGAGCAGCTCCTCATGCCCTGAGCCAGGGTCATTCCCATTCCTGGAACAGCCCAGGACCAGCAGCTGCAAATGTGGCCTTAAAACTGAATTTGTTGACATGCTTGACTCCCACCTCAGTACCCTCCCTGTCCCCTAGTGAGTCCTGCATGTTCTGAGTTTGCAGAGCATGCCAGGTAAGTGCCAGTCCTTGGTAATCCTCATGTGCCAGGTGCAACTGCCAGCTGCTCTGTGCTGTGCTGCTCAGGGTGCAGAGGAGTTGGCATGGCAATGGCATCTTCTCCAGCTTCAGCCTCACCCTGATACAACCCAATGTACCAAACACAGGCCTTCTGTCCCAGGACCTTGCTTACTGAATTTATTCTGTTGGCTGAGAAAAAATTGAGAGGTATGTTAGGTACATGCTGGATAAATATTGACCCCATTCTGGACTTCCTAGGGTCACTGAAAAAATGAAGGTGTAAGGGACCTCTGAGGGTGTCAAGTCCAACTTGTGCTCAATGTGAAGCTAGTTTCAAAGTTAGATCAGGTTGCTCAAGGCCTCATCCAGTTGAATTTTGAAAATCTCCAAGGATGGAGATTCCACAGCCTCTCTGACCACCTGTTCCAGCAGAGCAACCTTAATTCCAGGTAAATTTACCTTGCACCCAGCTGAAAGTTCCTATGTTGCAACTTATCTCTGTTCTCTGTTGCCCTTTCACTGTTCCCTCCCGAGAAGAGTGTATCTTGATCTTCTGTATCATTGCCCTTTAGGCAGTGGAGCAAAGCAATTAAATCCCTGCTTTGCCTTCCCTTCTTCAGCCTGAACAAACCCAGCCTCTACTCCTGCATCCTCTGCTCCTGCATCCTCTGCTCAGCCCCCTGACATCTTAGTGGCCCTCCCCAGCCTTTCTCCAGTTTGTTAGCATCTCTCTTGTCCCTGGGCCCCCAAACTGGTCACAGGGAACTTCATGAGTGCTGAGCAGAGTGAAGTAGTCACTTCGTACCATATAGGCTCTATGGTGCTTCTGTGTCCATTTGCCCAAGTTAGGAGGCAGGGGCCGGGGGGAGGAAAAGGCATGCTTCAAGGAGCCCTGCCAGCCTGTCCACAACCCCCTTTGCCAGGGGCAAAGGAGCAAGCCCAAATTTCCAGCCTCACCCTCAGCTCTCTGTTTTCTTCCTTCTCTGGTCATGAGGATGCTGCCAAGGTTCACAGGTCTGCAAAAATCACTCCTGTCTGCCCTGTGGAGAAGCTGTCATTGGCCACTGCTGCATATGGCGAAGCTTCAGCATGGCCTGGGAGGGAGCTGGAGAGAGTGGGGAGGCTGGTGGGGGGCCAGCTTCCAGCAGGGGTCTGCCTGGCAGAGGGACCCTGGCAGCCCCGGCACTTGCAGGGGCCAAACTGCCAGGAAAGCAGGGCGAAGGAGGGACAGGGAGACACAGGGTAGCCACTTAGCAGTTGGAGGACCCCGACCTTCACATGCTCATACCAGCACCTTGCATTGCTCAGCAGCCTGTTGTTCTTGCCCAACTTTTATTTCTGTGGTGCTCAGATGGAGCTTGGTTTTCTGCACTGTTTCCCAATGGATAGGATGCAGTGAATTTTGTAGCATTTCCTATTCTGTGTGTGTCTCCTCATACCACTGACATTGAGTTGGCTCCCAGCCAGGGTCAAAACTACAACATACTTGAAACCCATCTGTGACATGGATATGTCTCTAAACCTCTCTGTGTCAGCCACAGAACTTTGCTGGATACTGAGACTATCAAGAGAAATGTGGTTTTTTTTACTCAGACTGCCTTTTCTTTTGAGCTCAGTTGACATTAAGAGGGTGCTTGCTATTTCTGTACCAAACAGGGGCCAACAGTTTGCATTAGGGCTGGAGTTCCCAGAGTCAGGAAAGAAAAAAAAAATCCAACCCTTCATTTACATCCTCCTTCTGTCTTACTCTGCACATGTGGACTATTCATCCTGTATATCTTTGGATCATGTGGATGCATTTAGCATTGAATCAATGTCTGCAGAGATGGGTGTGCACAGTCCCATCTTCATTCTCACATTTTACAGCACTGCCATTTGTAGTTTGCTTCATAAATGCTCAGCATGAAGGTAATTGGAACTGCTTTTCAAACACCTCAGAAGGAAGAGCAGCAATTGCTTTTCAGGGCAGATAAAGAACCTTGTTCCTCCAACCAAGCCTACACTTGGGCTGCCAGAAGGCTGGAGTTTGTGCATATCCGTGCAGGGCTCAGGGTGCTACTCAGCGCCAGAGCACTTCTGCTGTGGTTCTCTACAGGCTGTAGAGTGTTTGGTGTCTATTGCTACCAGGCAAGCCCGTACACAGGGGAGCCATAGCACAGCATGGTGAACCAGTATTTCTCACAGCTTTGCTTTGCTTCTTTGAGGTGAAAAACTCTAAACCAAATCTTTAGTTCACCTTCATCAAGTTTTGGTCAGAATGAGTACTCTGTACTTCCTTTTCCCTTAAAATGTTAATGAAATGTGGATTTTCTGTCTCTCAGTTGGATCTAGCATTGGAAGAGTGAGTGCCAGTGACAAGGACTGGCCACCCAGTGCCATCACTTATTCCATTGTAGCTGGAGGAGGCACCAGGGATTACGCAAATATCTTCTGGATCAGCCCAAACAAAGGAGAGGTGAAGATTTTAGCTAGATTAGACTATGAAACAACGCAGAAACACATTCTTACAGTACAGGCCTCAGACCAAGAGAAGACCACAACAGCATCTGTGAGTAAATCCACTCTACTTCTCCCCCTTTATCTACATATTTTTCTCTTCCTCCTGACAAGAATGGTAAGGTACATTGGGCAAAGCACTTTGGTCTGTAAAAGGCAAGTCCCCCTCTGCACAGATGAAAGAGGTGGTTTTCACTCAGTCTTAGTTTGTTTCTTACAAAAAGCATTAACGTAATGTTTTTCTATTTTTAACTCTCTAGTTTCTGTTTCTCAGTCTTTTTTTTTATTTTACCTGGGTGGTGAAATTGTTTTCTGTGCCCTAGACAATTTAAGATATTCTTTATGGTTCCGGAAAATAGAAAAAGGACAGAGCCTTGAGGCCGGGTAGCACAGCCTCATTTTAGCCAAGCTTAGTGCCAAGTCCTACTTAGTCCATGGCCTACTGGGGATGGAACCTTACATGTGCTTTCCTCAACCATGACCTAGTTTTGTCCCTGATGGTGCTATCTGTCAGGAGCCAAGAGCATGCCAGTGACCATGATAATATTAAACAGTAGGGTTGTGCCCAAGTTTGCTGCCCAGACCTATTATATTCAGAAGAAAAAACATAGACTATGTCCACAAAGGTATTTTATAGTCACTTATTTCAAAGAATCCCAGGGTCCTTCACCTACAGGTTCCTTTTTACTCCTTTGCACATCTTCTCCCTCATGACCGCCTTACATTTGATTTTTGCACGTCTGTTGGGGAGGATACAGGCACTAGGCCTGCTTTCTGTTCCAGCCAAGCACCACCCATAGAGATGCTAGGTGGGAGGTACTTAATCTCTTTAACACCTGTAATATTTCAACGTGATGATTAAGGAAAATCTAGCATCAGGAGCTTTTAATGGTACCAAGTTTATCTGTTGCCTGTTAAAGACTAACAGACGTTAGAGGAAAGAGCTTTGAGAAGGGTAAACTTTTTTTCTCACTGAGCTAATCCCAGCTGACATTAAGCACATCTGGTTCTACCTGGGGTGCTCCCAGTCTTGCAGAAGGCCATTGCCAGCATTTCTCTCTCACTGGGAGCAGTCTATAAGGAGTCTTCCTCCCTTCCATGGGTCATACTCTGAATTATTATTAAATATGCTAAGAAGCCTAACTAGTGACTGTGAAGCAATTCAAGACATTTGAAAGGAAGTTTAATGAATACATTGTACTGTTATTATTTCTCATTCTTACTATGACACAATTCAGGTGATTCAAATAGACACATCAGCTCTAAACCCCTGCAGTTTTGGAAGGAACCTGTTCCCAGAAGAGTGCTGATCACAAGAAGAATTTAAGTCAAATGATCAGACATCTTCTGGTAGAAACTAGATTGGAAGGGAGATTCATATCTCTTCAACTGCTGTTGATCAAAAGAGCAAAATGGGCAAAGCCAAGCAGTTTCTGAAGTTAAAATTCTGTCTCAGCACAGTGGTGGAGCTTCAGCTTGCTATTGCTCTTTTCTTTCAGGTAACTGTCAGTGTTTTGGACGTGAATGATGAAGAACCAGTTTGTTCACCCAATTTCTATTCATTTCAAATCCCAGTGAGTCTAGCTGTTGGGACCAATATTAATGGCTTCAGGATTGAATGTCAAGATCGCGATTCTGATCCCAGGTCTTTCCGGTACTTCATTAATGAAGGTACTGTGTCACGGTGTGTGAGCTGGGAGCAGTGCAAAAATTAGGGAATGCTGGTGGTTCTCTTTGATTTGTAAATAAAAATGTAGCACAGTTTATGTGCTACTTCTCATGGTGAGCTAGTTGTGATCCACAAGTTCTTCACATCACTACTTTGCTGCTTACCAAAAGAGGTATCTCTCTGCAAGTTGGCTACTGGTGCTACTACCTAGAACCATTCCCTGCAAGACTGGATTGCCTACCACGTTAATTAATTGGCAATTAATTACACAGTTGACATGGACTTCAGAAGAATGAGCTGGAATGATACACAGGGTCAAATTTCCCTTCCAATTACAGCTGAGTAAATCCTGAGAAATTATGGTGTGTTCTGTTACTCCACATACCTCACATTCAGATGCTGGTACACAGTTCAAAACAACCGAGCAAACCTGCATGTCCTAGGTCCATGCTGTATGCATTACACCCCCAGTTTAAGAACATGTGTTTCAACCTAGTAATCAACTGTATCCACTTGGAGAACTGCAATGGTACAGGATGACACTTGGCTTCACAAAAAGGGAATGCACTTTTTTGGAGCAATTCCTTTTTTGTTGCTGAGTGACTGATGGGAAGGAGGGAGCAGATTGTCCAGGTGCCAGTAAAAAGCTTTAGCATAAAAAGAGAGAACCTCTGTCCTATTGCAGCTCCTTAACATCACAGAGGAGCTCTGCAGCAGTGCCATTTACACAGGAGCCCATAGAAGGCTGTGTTTGTATTAGTAAATCAGGGTCTGACCACAGGTCCAGTTTTGGCTGTACAGACATGACCTGTGCCATTCAGTTGGCCTCTGAACCACAGAGCAGCCCATGTCCCATTTACTAGATGTGGCCTTCAAGGTCACTGTGTCTCTGGACCTCTGTGGGGCAACAAGAGCAAAACCAAAGCACATTTGGTGCCTTTTCACGGCTCTGATCTCTTGTATGTGTGGTCTGTCCAGAGCCTAACAGCTGGGGCTGGCCTGCCCGCAGCCCAGGCCACTAGCAGATCTCCAGCTGTACGGACAGAAAATGGGGGCTGGGGAGCCAGCATCACTGAAATCCCCTCTCTACCCCCACAGGGCAGATGAAGTCCTGGAGGCAATTAGCGTCCCTGGAGTCATTATCTCTTTTCTGGGGCACCTGTTCAAAGGCCTCTGCCCCTGCGCAGAAGCCATGGAGAGGGTTTGGAGTGGCCTCTGGAGATGCTGGTGGTGTCAATGTGGCCTAGGCATCACTCTAGGGACACCCCAGCAGTGGAATGAGCCCCGCAGCAGCATAGGGTCCTCACTCTGACCAGGTGCCACTGCCTCTTGGTGCTCTCCAGGCTGTAAGGATGGGTCCTTTGGGTGACCACTTGTGCGCCCCGTGGCTCTGAAGTGTTTCCATAGCCTCCTCTCAGCTGTGTCACTGTAGAGGGCTTTTTTCCATATTTTAATGCTTTTATTGCTGCATTGCTTTGTCTGATTTTATATTATATCAGGAAGACTGAGGATCCATTCTTGTAAATTATATTTCCCTGCACAGGTGTATAGTGCTCCATAACAAGTCATCAACAGAAACTTATCTTTTTGCTTGTTCCATGCATTTACTTTAATGTGGGACTGGTTTTCTTTTTTATTCCTTCTTTGGCACTGCTTTATGTTTTTGCTGCTGCTTGCAGGCAATGTGAACAATCATTTCACCTTTTCACCAAGTGCCGGTTCCAACACATCTCGGCTGATCCTTGCATCCAGGTTTGACTATGAGAGTGGACTTGATACAAACTGGGTTTACAGACTGCGCATCTATATAACAGATGACAATTTACTAAATGCCAAGGAAAAAGCTACACACCTAATTAAAACTGGAACGGTGACTTTAAGCATCAGAGTTATCCCGAACCCAACTGCTGTCATTGCCACAACAGTAAGTTCACTGAAATTTATGTCCACTTCTGTGGTTCTTTATTGGGCTACTCTCCATGGGAGTGAAGAAAATAGAGTAGATGATGTATGCAAAAGGAAAACAAAAACCTGCAGTGGGTCCAGTTGTGGGAAGTCCCGAGCCCCACGCTCTTACCTTGAAGCCAGAGGTGGTTGATGTGCTCAGCGTCATGAAGGATTGTTCCCAGGTAGAGAGTCGTAACATATGTTTTGTATTTTAGTTTCTAAAACAAAAAGGGCAAGCAGCCAAAGGACTGGGCACACTGCCATTACAACATAACTGGTAAGTTAAAGATTTTGGCAGCTCTATTAATAAGGAAAGAGCAAGGGTTAACCTTTGCTTGGAACCTTAAAATTACCTCATGCATTTTGCACTCCCTCTTTTTTTATTCATAGCTATTTACTCTTCCAGCTGCCTTATACTTGAATGTGTTTCTTTAAGTGGTGGGACACATTTATCTGTGGCGACCAAAGTTGAAATAGGCAACAACAACAATAACAAGAAATCCTCATCACTTGGAAGTGGATTTTTTCCATCCCTGAAGTCACTCTCATGTGAAGCCTCGAGCTGCCCGTCAGGAATTGAAGCAGTTGTGCACAGCTTCATCATGTTGCTGCGGTTTCAGCAGGTTTCAGACAGGCAAAGCCAGAGGGGTGGGATGGGTCTTTCTTGAGCTCCCTGCCCATGTGGTGGTCTTAGCTGAGCTGGGGAAGCCTGCACAGCTTTTGGCAGCTGGGGTGGGATTTGGCCTTCCACAGCCTGTGTCCCAGCAATATAGTCTGCTCCACCACACAGCCATCCCAGGCAAGCGCTGGCTCACCAGTTTCAGTTTGGAGTAAGTTTCCATCAGGATGGTGCATGATGGGAGGAGAGCTTGCTTTCATCCTGCCTGAAGAAGCGACAGCTCTGTCCCCGTCCTTGTGCTAGTTGCTGCCTTCATCCCCTGCTGCACCATCCCTCTGTCATCCGGAGTCCATCCATTTTCTGCCTGCCTGATGCAGATGGCATTACCCTTTTGTCCATTGCATGCAGAAATGAAAATATGAGGATGCTGGTGAGGGGGTAAGAGAGTTATTCACTGTAAAACAGTCCCAATCTGCTAGGGGCTACTGGTAACTGAGCCGGAAGCAGGAGATCCTGCAAACAGCACATGCAAATCTGGACACTTTGCTATTAAAATGCTTAAATCCAAACTTGCAGACTGATTAATAACCCTGTTATTATCTAATGCTCTGCTGGGAAGGAATATATGGTTTTCTCACAGCCTTCTCCTCCCCCTACTTGATGTGGAAATGAAAAGTTAAGCTGAATAACAAAACTTATTCTGCATTTCTTTCCCATGCTTTACCACAAATACAAACAGTCTAGACCACATACCACAGCATTAAATCTGCCTCCCCAGAGATATCAGCCTTACACTTTCAGTCTGTTTTCCAGAAGAGCACTTCCATTACAGCAGCTTCTTCCATCACTACTTGTTTTATGTGTTCAGTGCAATAACTTGATGGATCAGATGCTGGAAGGCTGGCAGTGTAGAAAGAAGCCCCATTAAAAAAGTCACTCATGACTTCAGTCCCAGTAAGGGTGAAGTGGTGGTGGTGATCTTGAGATTACCTGAGAATTTCTCTAAGGATTGGATATCCCATTTTTTTGCAAGGCTGAGTTGTTTTAAAGGTATCCTTAAACGGAAAAGAAAGAGATACTCTACTAAATTTCCTACACAATGTGATTACAAAGTCTTACAGAAAATTAAATAAAAACTTACATAGATGATCAAAACTCATAGTACCACAAAAGGTAATGAGCTAGGTAGAGCAAACGGGTAATTTTGGATATGTGTGAGGATAGTTTAATGATGGGACCTTAATGAATGAATTGCTAGCACCAAGTGACCTGACAGCTCAGAGCCATGTCTCCCGGCACTCGGGAAGATGTGAGAGATTGCAATTGCTCAGGAAGTGTGGTAGTGTGGTTTTCCCATCTAGAACAAGTCACAAGGAAAACCAAAGGAGTTTAATTTATTTTTATGCAATAACCTGATTCCTCAGTGTTCAACTCCTCTTATAAAGGGGGATGAATGGTCACTGCAGTGAAGATGACCTACTTCCAATTTTGCCTTAGGTAACAATACACCATTATCTTGGTAATGGCAGTATTCCCTGCACTTGTTCACTCTCCAACAGCATGCTTGCAGCTTCTTAGGCAACCTGAGGCTTTTAAATGCTACCATGGCATGCTTGTTTTAATAGAAGACATTGAAACATGATCAGGAACCTCCTTTTTGCATCATGCGTGGGCTCCATTACACCTGCCTTTGGTTGCCCCAGGAGCTTGGTGGTCCATCTCAATCATCTGAGCTGCCTTGGCAGTCTGCAGGCAGGTATGTGGGATGAATCACTGTCTCCAACAGACGCCATCTCCCTCTGCCTATCATCTGCAGAGCGTCGGGGCAAGCTTGGGCCAGGTGCTTCAGTGCAGAAGTTCAGCCAGATGAAAGGTACTGTTGGTGTCAGTAACCTTACAAGTGTGCAGCCAAGAGAAACTTTTCCTATCTTGTTTTAAAAGCCTGGCTTCACTGTTGTGACGAAAAGGGAAAACCTCTACTCTGAATTGGCGTGGTACGTGCCGTTCGTCATCACCCTCAGCAGTTTGCTGCTCCTCGGACTGCTGGGGTTCCTGGGGTTCCGGCTGGTGACATGGATCCGCACCTGCTGCCCTCTGGCAGGCAAAGCAGACAGCGCACCTCTGTGAGTCCTCCGAAATGTCACGCTGGGGGCATACCTAGCAACACCTGGCAATGACAGAGAGAACTCAGGGCTTTCACCTGTAATGAAAACTATGCTTTGAATATTTTATAGCCATATGCCCTTTGCTGTAGGTAAATATTATTACTGGCTACTGGATATTTGGTGTTAATTATATGAAATCAAGGGAAAAATTCCACGGCACTTTTTTTCATGGATTTACTAACATTAGCATTAACTGAATGCAATAGTGGAATTAACAGCTATGACCTCTAAAGGCAGCTACACTTCTGAGGTGCAGAGTCTCTGCCTGGCTGTGCTGACCAAAAATACAAATGTTTTTGGTTTGTATTTGGCTCCTGCTCCAAGGGAGCTCCCATCTAGGTAGTTACTGGATGCATTTTCCTCCCTCTCAGCTATGGATTCAAGAGTCCTTTCCAAACCTTGGTGCTCATGCCAGATTCTTTGTTCTGGCAAAACATCTGCAGATTTCCTGCAGTTCTATGCAAGCCTGTTCCAAGGCTCTGGCCCATAAAGCTTTGTAGTACCTCTAAGTGCTTGTGCTTGGCAAAAGGCATGGAAGCACCTGGGACCGGCTCTGGCTCGTTGTGGGAAGCAGCAGAGATCCCTGCTGGCTGCCTTCTCAGCAGACTGGAGTCAGACTGCCTCTAAATCAACTTTTGACTTCACAAAACAAAGATAAGCAGCTCTTTAAATGGACTGGGATTAAAAACAAGGATTTCTATAAGTATTCTCAGGATTTGGACTTAAATTTAGAAATTATAGTAAATGTAAAGAAGTAATATATGACTGTGATTATAATTCAAATGGTGTGTGCAAGGAATTTAGCAATTAGTGAAAAAAATACAATTAATCTAGCAACATATAGTTTGGCTATTGTTATTAGTAGAGCAAGTGATTCATTGGGAGCCAGGCTCTCCCATTAAAAACCAATTTCTATATTTTCAAAAGCATTTACGACCTTTCAACTATTTAAAAAGGTATTATCTGAGCACATCAGATCAAAAAATTTACCTTCCTCCAAGGGTGAAACAAGATGACAGTATTTGAAAAGATGTTTTTACAGATTATATAAATCCATCATGCTATCACAATACAACTTTATTTTTTAATATTATCCCTTCTTGAAGAGGTGTTAGAGCAATGCTCAGGGGTGTTTTGCTGTTTGAGAGCAGCATTACATGATGCAGGCCTTCAGTGAAAGCAAAACCAGAAACCAAACAAATCAAGCAAATCCCAGAACTCAAGGAAACACATCCTTCTTACCAAGTGAAAGAGAACAAAGCATGATATTTTTATGTAGGCAGAAGTATGACATTTGTTAACTACACTCTTAATCTTTTTTTCATTACAGGATAAACGATCCAGGTGTGTACCTCTTTTCTATATTTTAATACTTCTCAACAACACCTTGTTTATGATTCAGTATAAAATTTGTAAATCAATTTCTAGACAAATAAATTTGACCCAGTACAAGAGTACTGAGATTAAATAACCCTGGCTGATTATGGGAGGTCTGCTTAAGTGATTTCATGGCCCTTTTGGTCTTCAGATCTATTAACTATCAGGTAAAAAAACAATACAGAGTAGCCTGGTATTCTGGCATGGATGCTAAAGAGTTACTGGATTTTTCACAAGCAATTCATGTGCTGTCTACTAAAAAATATTCCCATCCCTCTACAGCACCTCCAAGAGTCCTCTCCACTCTAACTCCCTCTTTTCTGGTCCCTTGATTTGCTCCCTTGACACCATTACTTCAGGTACTTGAAGACTTAATTTCAAGTATTGGTGCTTTTAAACGGGTTTGTGTAACTTAGTAGGTGTATAAACAACACACACAAAACCAGGTGTTTTTTCAAGCATTCCTGTCCCTTTTATTCTCATTGGCTTTCTGCTAGCCAGTATGTCTCATATGGGTTCAGTAAGACCTTGCTTTTATAACTCCCTCTCCTCAATCAGTATCTCCCAGCTTGAAAAAACACATGACTAATAAAACCCAACAAAATTAGCTGTTCTCCTGGTTGCCCAATTTGAGACATTTCAGCATTGGCTGGTTGCCAAAAAATGGATGCTTGGTGCGTTCTGAAAAACTGGTTCCCAAATGCTGGTCAGCAAAGGCCAGACAGAACAGGCTTCCCATCAGTGTTCAGGTTCAGACCCATCTGCAGAGCTTCAGAGTATTGCACACCTGGCCTGCATAGCCTGTTGGTGGCCAGACATACAGTTCTCCAAAGGAAGGCCGTTAAACAAACTGTCAAGGAGTGAGTGAGAAGAAATCATAGCAACTAGTTGGGCATCATCCACAAATCCATGATGTCGAGATGCCCATGGCACTGCTGCTGCATTTGTTTGCATGTGGGATGAATTAATAGTGTAGTAAATCCACATATAACCAAACTGTTCTTCAATCTGGATTTTACTTGACTGGATCTGCAGCACATCCCTGTTTTGTCTCCAAGCGCATGTTTGAGTGCACAAGCTTTGCAACTACAAACATTCCTGGAAAAAAAATAACGTACATTTGTAGTTCAAATATTGCGAAAGGTTAATTTCTATATCTGTTCATATTATTTAGAAAGGGAAGAAACCATTGTTATTTATTCATTACTGAAGGAATAAGACTTTTCAAGGCTAAACTTTTAACTAGTCATTGGGAACTCTGGATTCTCACTCCAAAATACTGTGAAGGAGTTCGCTTTTCAAATAGTATGAGGGATCATCCTTTGAAAAGGAACAAGGCTCATGTGAGATACCTCAGAAGTCAAGTACTGAGAATGTCTATTTGTTTGAGGAAATCTTGGCTTTAGTGTCTATAGCCACTGTCAGAAAAATCAGAATCTTTACATTGTGTATTTTCTTTTCTGTAGAAAAGAAGAAACCTAAGAAAGAAGTGGTTGTGGTAAGTATTGCTGGCCTCAAAACAAAGCCTGGTATTACCCAGCCCCATCAAGCAATATGATCGTAGGACCCTTTCTATGAAAGGTGTCTGTTTTCCAAAGAGAATACGAAAATGACAGGCAAGGAATAAAACGCTGCCCCAAATGCAAAACACTTCAGTGCCCCAACTGGCCTCTGTATTTGGAAGCAACACTAGGTGTGAGGGATGCTCACCGGCTCTGTGGCCCCTTTGCTTCCAAGTGTCAAATTCTCCAGCATCTCTGGCAGCCCTGTAAGTGGGAGACCAAAAGAGGCTGTGCCTGGAGCAGTGACAAGGAGAGTTGCTGCAGCCACAGAGGCAGGAGGACAAGTGTCCCAGCTTCACTGACCTGTGCAGCTAACCCTGACCTGCCTGAGTGCAACCAGTAAGGCACACAAGTGTACCAAGCTGGAAAGAGTTTGGTCTTGATAAGCTGTTTGCAGCAAAATGCCTTAGTTCGTTCCACTATGATAAATGTTTTTTTTTCTCCTAGATCTTGTGGCTCCTTCCTTTTTCAGAGCCCCAATAGCATAAGGGCTGTAAAACACTTTCATTAATGTACTCTCCCTCTCCAAGTTCTTCAGAGAGGGAATTCCCAAGCCTCCTCTGGGTGGAGGTGACCCTCTTGTGGTTACACACGTGGAGGAGGCATCTAGCATGTCAGACCTTATTAACTCTCCTTTGAACATCTAGTGGCAACACCCTACAGCACAAATGGCTTTCGTTGCCAGTTTTGATTAAACCCAGCCTACAGGAATGCAATATGCAGGTCATACAAATCCACCTCCATCCATGTATGTCACCATTTCCAAGTCACTGCTCCTCCTTCTTGCTGAGCTAATTCACAGGATTCATTTCACGTTTTGTCTCTCTTCACAGACAATGACAAAGCTAAACACTGTCTTTGATGGAGAAGCCAGAGACCCAGGTAATGAAAAGCAATTAACAGTGGATATGAATATTTGGCTGGAAACAAACTGGATTAGTTGATTTAAATATGGTTCAACATTTGCTTTTCAGATTTCAGGTTTGCTGTTTCCAAGGAGAATGGGAGCTATATTTCAGAGATAGTGAAAATCAAGACAGTGCCCCACCAACATTTCTAATAGTAGAATGTAATATACTTATGGCCCTTGAAAGCGTTATTCACTACTCCTCTGCTAAACCTGAGTGTATGGATCCGATATAGGAAGGTGGGAGAGGAGGAGGAATTAGCTGCAAGCCTCCCTGCTCTAGTGCTGTCATGGCTACATGTTTTCACCCTTCCCCTGTCTGGAAAATGGCCAGCAGATTAATCTGGATGCAGATGTTCTGACGTCATTTCTGAAACCTCTCCCTGGATGCAAGGCGGTGGGTGAGTTACTCACCCTGCACAAACCTCCTTCCTTGTAGCCACAGTGCATTGCTGCTGTTTATCTAGAGCTTGAGCATTGCTGCTTGGGGAGGAAGGAAGACCGCTTGCTTTTAGATACAGTTGTGGTGGCATCAGCTACCAACTGTGCCACCAGGCTTCAGCTATGCTAACTCTGAGCATATCTGATTAACCAGGTGGGCAACTGGGAAAAGTGAAATTAAGGTGAAAGCTAGAAAAAACAGGATGACACAGGAGGTGTAGTGCTTATCCCCTTCTCCAAGTGACGGCCACTGTGCTCTGCAGCAGGGTTCACTGCAGAATTTTTTTTTTTTTCCTAAGGGTTGATCCACCTTGCCTCATCCCCCTGAGCCACAGCCCCTGCCTGCACCCCACACTACAATGCTTGTCCTGACATTAAGGTGCCCAGCCCTGCATCTAATGGCTGAGGGCTCCAGCATGGAGAGGGAGGGCTGGTAAAATGTGACACAGTCAGTCATAGGTCTTTGACAAATACATCTGAAAACAGGTCTGAAACAATAAGTCTAAAAATTATCCAGAAGAAGGCAGGCCTGTTTCAAGGCTTGGATTCATGTGGCCAAATGATGAAAGTGGTGCCTGTACCTTGTGTTTCTTATTAGCGGGCTCAGAGCTGTCGGATGCTGTGAGCTAATGGGAAACACTAGTTACAGGGACTTCAGTAGAATTTGGGTGAACAAATGGGACCCTACTGTACAATTAAGCCCATCCATGAGGCTGTTTGAGGCCAGTTTGGTCCAGGTCCAAGCCCACCTGCTATTTATAAAGAGATCTGGAGGGATGTGCTCCAAAGTCCCTGCTTTTTTCCCATGTAACTGCATTTGTAATATATTAAACATGGATATTCTCTAGGCCACTGCAAGAGCTGCTGCTTCCCAGTGTTTTTGCAGGACAGCTGGTGGCTCCCTTCCTCAGCAAATCTGACCACACCAGATTTAAGGATATCTGAGCCCTTCCAAACTGCCCACCAGAGCCATAGCACTTGTGTCATGCCTGACATTAAGCTGTAACACAGCTTTGTGGTGTCAGCAGAGAAATATGTGCTCCCCACTCCTCTCCTCTCCCCTCCCCTCCCCTCCATGGCTCATCCCAAACCCTAGATGGATCAAGTCTTGGTGATTTGGACATGAGGTTTAATAATTCCCAGGACATCACCTGTTGAAGATGATTAGGAGGCTGGTCGGGAGCTGCTTCCTGGTCTGGGCTGCTTTAACATGCCTGCCTTGTAAACAGTCAGAAAAAATAGCATGTAAAGAGATCCAGTTTCATCTTTAATTGCTCAAATTGTGTTAATGTGTCAGAAACCATTAATTCTGATAAAAACTGTAACATGTAGTAACACGTATCCACTGTTTCTTTCCAGGCCTTAATGGTCTTTTGTTTGTCTCGTATTAGTAATGTTTAAATACCAGAAGTGCCACTATAGTTCCTGATTCTCCCTCTGTTTAGCAAGAGACAGTGATTTAAATTGTGAGTCAGTCACACTGGGTGCATGGCAATTCTTCCACCTCTCTCAAGGTAGTAAATGAACTGAAGGAGAAGATACTTGCTCCTAATATACAAGTAGAAATTGCCCATAAAATCTTTCTAGGAGAGGTAACCATGTGTGCTGAACAACCTGAAATTAAAAATACTTTTTATATATAAGGGGAGCATGTAGTTCTGTAAACAGAATACTTATTATTTCACTGTATTAATGACAAAGTTCACGGCAAGACTGGAGGAAAACATTCTGTGCAAATTGTAAAGCAACACGTACAATGAAAACTTGTGGAAGATCCCAGATCTCTGAACCTTGGGTCAACCTAGATGACCTGACATGATCCAGAAGATACACGTAGCATATTGTGCTCCTGGCAGGTTTCGCTACCTAGGGTAGCCAACTCTACTTGAGAAAATGCGCACAGATATACAATGGCCTTGCCCATCATGGCGAAAGACAAAAGTTTTTGGGAGAGTTAGTCCTAACAACTGAGGACCACGGATGTGTTTGTTACACTGCCCATGTTAACCCATGGTAGCTGTAATTTGGATAGAGGATAAAAGGTCCTATTTTGAATATTCCTGTTCCCTGAACTGCAGAGCCAGTTGTTATACTGATAGAATACCATCTCCCCTGAGCAGCTGCCCTGGTGTCCTGGTTCCCAGAGTTGCTTGCAGAAATGAGGCTTTCCCTCTCAGAGCTTTTTTTCCAAAATAATCTGATTTTCCAGGTTCTTCACATTTCCCATTTCAGACCCATCCTGAGGACTGTCATGTCCTAATCTGGTAAAGCAGGAACAATTTTAATTGATTGTCTTTTCTCCCTGACAAGTCACTGGCAAAATGTATGAATTCAATACATCGTCAGGAGCCAGGAGGTGGAAAAAGAGCAGCGAGCCCCTTCAGCTGGAGCCAGCTGTGCAGGTAACATCAAGTAACACAGACAGTGGTGGCCAAGGGACAGACAGAGCAAAAGCACCAAGCAAAAAAGAGCCTTCAGAGAAGAGGAAAGAGCCGACTGCAGAGACAAAACCAGCTGCCAAGCCCTCTGCAGGACAATCAGAAACACCCAGCCAGGATGGGCTGGAATGACAAAAGCAGAAAGAGAAGTACTAGGAAAGGGGGTTATCCTCACCAGCCTCCCAAGGCAGATACTGATCTCCTCCCCCAAAACAAACACTTCCTTGCCATTAATCCAGCTCTAAGGCAATGTACATGAGACTCCAAGGCAGCTCCCCAATGACCCCACTCTGAACAGCCAAAGAATCAGATGTGATTTTCTCTCTATATATATCAGCTGCAAAACTTAAGGTGGCCATTGCTGCATAAACTAGACCAAAAGGCAGGATGAAGCCAGACTTACCTTTGGCAGGTAAGAGTGAGAGAGAAGGGGAGGACGTGAAAGGGGGAGAAGAGGAAATGAAAGCAGAGTCGTGGGTAGAAGCATCTGCTGCCCACCAACTATAGCTACTGTCACTTTCCACCTGGAAGAACTCTGTCCCCACAGCACGGCCTCATCCTCTGACTGCCTTTGGGGAAGGCAGTGTACACGTGGAGATGCTTTCTCATGGGTGAATAGGGCCTCCTGTCCCTGCTGAGCGACAGAATGGATTAAAAGCTCATTAGGGTTGAAAAGCTTGCTGGTGACAGATAAAAATTTTTCTCTTCATTCATTATTTTATTTCAGCCCTTCCTCACCCTCTTGTATTGCTGTAGAAAAGACCATGGCTTGAAAACAGTTTTTGGAGTGGAGAAAACCCACAGCTTGTTATGGTATCTCAGGCTGTCATGCCAATGCTTTCAGCTTATTTATCTTTTGTTACACTAGCAGCACTCAATATCTTCACCTTTGGTATTTCCTCTGGTGTATTTAATGTTTTACAGAATCAAGTGGAACACACTCAAAAGAATAATGACAGTAAACACATGGGGTGAAATAATATTTTCTGAGTGTGGGCATGTATAATGCAAGTGCTGTCAAAGAACCTGATATAAAACCAACAAACCCTACAAGATTTCAGAAAATTATTTTAATCTGAAGAAAATTAATTATAAATGATGACTTAATACTCAGTGTGTTGGCTTTTTTTCTTTCCTGATGACAAAAAGGTTTCTTTGGTGGCAAGGAACTGATACCAGGTGGCAAAAGAAAATACTCAGTTTAAGTTGAGCAGGAACAGTCACTGAAGATTTTATCCAGTCTGTCACATACATTGGTTTTTGTCATACAATGGAGGACATGGATGGGGAGACGCAGGGTAATTTCACCAAGGATCCTATAGACCAAGGATCTTTACAAAACCACCCGTCACAGTGCTGGGGCTCTTCGCTGTGCTCCAAAGGAGTGGTTTGGCTCAGGAACGACTTCCCTTGCAAACACCAAATGTCTTCAGTCAAATGCCATTTCATTGCACAATCCGAAACCCAGCTTGTCATGAACACCACAATGGTAGAGATAGGAAAGAGCGATTTATCCTCTCTGAGAATGTTATCGGTTTACCCTGTCTGCGGTGGTTGTTATATCATTGTTTGACCCTCCAGCACCAACATGGCTAGCCACACATTCAGAGCTCCAACTCACCATTGTTTGCATTTGTTTGCTGTAAATACGATATATTTGATTTCTGTGCAAGTGGTTTTCCAGTGACATAGAGAAATTCTGCAGTAACTGGTAGTACTGCTATAACTCTTATCTTTCTATCACTCTGACACCAAGCTACACACAGGCACACTTGGCACCAACAAACGTTAAATCTTTGTTACCTGGAGAAGTTAACTGCATTGTTTTCATGATGGGAAGCCACACAGGCTTTTGTATTTATTTTCCTGGGCATTTCTCTAGGGCAGCTGCTCTGCTTCCTCAATTCCTCTCACTCTACTTTTGTGGTTAAGAGATAACTACTTTTTTTTTTTTTTTTTTTTTTTAAAGGGAGGCAGATACAGGCTGTATTTCAGCCAGGAAATCTGGTAAGAGATGGATGAAAACTCATCTTTCTTAACTACTGTTCCTGCGGCTGAACTGCACAAACTTCTTTCCTTCTTTCTCAGGAAAAAAATCCCAACAACAGTGTAACACAGTATCACAGCATGCTCTGAGCATCCATGCGTGCAAACATATTGTCATGGCCAACACTGCTGGTGCCGTAGTCTCCCAGAGCTGGCCAACAGCTGGGTGAAAAGCAACTACCCTCGTAGTGATGCTCACGTACTCTAACCTCTGAACAACTGACAGCTCTGCAAAGAGGCACCATGGGTCTAAGATCTGCCAGAGCTAAGAGTGAGTACTGCTGAGGTTGCCTCCATCCAGCTGAGGTGGGTTTAGCTGGTGCACTCAGCTTTTCAGGGGTCAGGTTCAGACAAGATAAGGCATCTCGTAAAACCCATGCAACTTGCTGCATGACGAAACGAGTGTGCTGATCCTAAAGCACAGCTACGTGCTTTCTCACTAACGCTGTTGGTTTAATATGGGCAATGCTGATCTCCAGCTCCAACTAATTCTTCATCTTGGTCTTCACTGCAAGATCTAATTTTGGCCATGCACAAAACTACTTTCCTTGCTCAGGATCTACAAAAGCAAGAAATAACAAGGCTTTATCAGAGCATCAGCTTTATGCAAAAGCAGCACAATTTTCCTGACAGCTGCCCCTAGTACTATTGGCTTTCCTCCTGTCACTGTTTGGCCTCACTGGCAGCAGATGTGGGAGAGAAAATTAAAAGAGTAAAGTGAAAAGAGACTCATGGGTTGAGATAAGAACAATTTAATAACTAAACTACAACAAAACTAATAATAATATATACAAATATACAGATGAGTGATACACAGTGATACTGCTCACGATCCAATGACCAAAGCTCAGCCCATTCCCAGCTAATGATCCTGGAGCAGGGAGAGTCCCAAAACCACAATCCCAGAAGAGAGATAAGAACCCAAGTGTCAGAGAGACTGAGAGCTGACTCTGAGAGAGCAAGAGAGAACTTCTAGACAGATTCTCATCTATATAGTGGGCATGACATGCATGATATGGAATATACCATTGGCCAATTTGGGTCTCAAACCTAAACCCAAGGTCAAATCCCAGGCTAGGAATTGGGGCTGTGCTCCCTCCAGGCTTCTCCTGCCCCTGCAGACACTGGCACAGCAGAGAAGGAGAAAAGTCCTTGACTGTCCTGGTAGCAACTATAAACATCAGTATGTTATCAGCACAAATCCAAAACATAGCCTCTTACTAGCTATGATGAAGAAAGTTAACTCTGTCCCAGCCGAAACCAGGACACTCCCTGTGAAGTTCCCTCTGAAGTGATCAAGAATGAACTTGAGTCGCATCGAGCCAAAGCACAGCAATTCATTTCTTTGGCCTGTCTTTTGTACAAAAAAAACCAGAGAAGACAGAATTGGCTGATCTAGATGTACACTTGTTGCATATTGTATTAAAATATACTTTGAACATGTCAAAGAAACATACTTTCATATAATATAGCATATGATACTTACGCAGTGCAGTAAACGCTAGCAACCTCATCTCGTTAAACCAGCTTTTACGCTTTTTTTCATTCAGAAGTGTCTTTGAGAACAGAGAGTCAGTGTTGAAAACTGACACTAGATGGGCTGAGAGCAAGGATTAAGTGCAAGCTCTAGACAATAAAAGCATTTAATTATTGTAACAATTAGCTAAATCTGTGAGGCCTTTCCTTCATTTGAAGACTTCAGAAGTCAAGGACTGCTACTCTGTGCTGTAGAGGGCCAGACTAGATCATGGGAACAACCTCTAGTCTTCAACAGTTAGTTGCTGTGCATATAGTTACAAGGTGTGAACTTTGGTGCCATTTATTTTAGAGTGATGACACTGATAAACTGAAACTAGAAGAAGAAAGGCTCCTGATGTTTCAAGGAGAGCGGCTGGGGCAACAGTTCCTGACCTCCAGCTGCCTGTTACATGCTACCCATTAATTTTATCCAAAGTCTGCAAAAATCAGTGTGAGTTCTGCCACAGCTCTCCATTGCTGTGTATCTACCTATTACACATCTCTGAAGTGCTTTGAGGCCTTTGGATTAACATTGTTCTGAAAGCTTCAAGAGTGATTATGAAAGAGCCCAGGTCACTTCTGACTGGGTCTAGTTCCCCTAGTAATTTGTGTGTGATCATATTACTGGTTTTTTATTGCTTTTCTCCCAAGTGAATGTAATTCTAATGCATAAATGCTCTGCTTTCGTGTTGGTATGATAAAGAGCAGCTGCAATAAACATCAGAAGTCTCAACATCTGGCCATGTAACTTCATTCCTATCAAGGAATGACAAAGTGCTGATCCTGTATTTGTTCATGATCTCCAAGAGACCTGCACAGGAGAACAGTTTCAGCTGCAGAGATGAAGAATGTCTGCCCAGGAGGCTGCTACTTTGTGACTGCTCACTAGGAACAGGAGATGGGGCTTAGACCCCTCAAAGAAGGCAAGTCAGACAAGGGGAACAATCCTCCCTCTCCTGAGCAAAGACTCTAGCTGCTAGGTTATTTTGTGAGACCCAGATTGTGACACCACAATGGAAATAACATTTTAACAGCAAGCAGCCACAACCGCATATTGCACATGCCCCAGTTGATCAGTTGTCTGAGATCCCCAGCCACAACAGGCCCTTGGCAAGGCTCCAGCTGAAAGGCTGAACACAGGCTCAGCCCCCGCTAGGCTTCACCCTCACATGCTTTGTCTCAGCTTGTCACTGCAAGCTCCCTGTGTAGTCACTGGGGAGAAAGAGACACTTTGGGGGTGACTTATTGCAAAGCACACAGCTGTCCAAAATAGATCACGTGAACCGTTCCCAAAAGCAGTTCTTTCTGGCTGACTAGATCAGATATCAATGTCTACACACCACACACGCGGAGGTATATCACCTGCGAGTCAGCCCAGGCTGTTCAGGTGAGGGCAGGTCTGTGAGGCTGCACCAGTGCCTGAAACTGAAAATCGGCAGGAAGCTGAGCAGGAAGGTCAGCCCAGCTCTGCTGCTGCCTGCTCACATCCCAGGAGGAGATGGGGCACCACTCAGGCTTAGTTAGTGCTCTTGAGGTGTGCAGGCTGCTTTTTGGGACCTGCATTTGGGGTCATTCTGCATCTGGAAACATGTTATAAGATGTGCTTCAAAGCAGGCAGGTGGAAAAGCACAGGCTTGGCCAGGAGATTGAAGAAGACAAATATAAGCTTTAGCAAATTTCTACAGCAAGCTCCATATTATTGAATGAAAGACACACTTGAAAACAAAAATAGATCTTACTCAATGTTATTCAAGGATGCCACTGCTCTGCAGTTCTCTGGTACCAAACTCCAGCTGCCACAGGTCAATAGACCTCCTGGAACTTGATTTTGAGGCAACATCCCTGCTTAACTTCCAGGGCTTGAAAAAAAGCTGTTGGTTAATGACATAAGCAAGGCAAGGCTTGGTCCAACCACATAGTCGTGTCTGATTTTTCAATTTCTTTCCTGTGGATATTAGCTGGGGCCATGCAGACCGGAGCAGCAGTGCTGTGTTTGCACAGGACCTGCCTGGATTAGACCCACTTGGCCCAGCACCTCCTGCCCTGCCCAGGGGTCTGTGCTGGGCTCACCCCCCAGCAACCCTGCCTGCCAGCGAGCTGTGACAGCTGATGGTGTTCCCGAGGGACTGCGCGTATCGTGGTGCCTTGGGGAGGCTTTGCAGGCTGATGACCCTCCATGCAGGCAGCAGAGCTGCTGTGCCTGCGAGCTTCTGGACCCACACATGTGGCCGAGCTCTAGGCATGGCAGCCAAGGGCCAGGCAGGCTGCCAGGGCAATGCGTGTGTCTGGCCACACAGGCCCCAGGGAAAGGAGAAGCTTCAGCATCCCTGTTGCTGGCCTGATCCCAGCTTGCTCTAGCCATCTCTGCTCTCCTGTAATTACTAAAAGCAACAGCAAAGAAGGGGTCTCTGCCACCTGGTCAGTGACTAGGCAGCTGAAGGCTCTCACCAGGGCCTCTGGGCACTGCTGGCAGAGAGGGGGGAGGCAGAGCAGTCCCAGGCACTGTGCTGCAGACAGGGAAACTGAGGCACGGCTTCCCCTATTGAAACACGACTGTGGCGTGTCTGAACGTCTCAGGCTCAGCCCCGTTCCTGCCGCCTCGCATTGCTGCTGCCAGGGCCGCGGGGGCCCAGGACCACCCTCCTCCCCAGCCC
>NW_010131780.1:988-2575 GCF_000699245.1 Pterocles gutturalis | reverse complement strand
TCCAAGCACAGTCCCTCAGTGCTACCAAAGCCCTAAACCCTGCCCCTAGTTCTTAGACCAGTGCCTTTCTCTAATCAATAACCTCAAAGCACATATCCAAATCCGGAAATCCTAACACCTTCCTCTGTTCCTCACCCTAGGTTGTGCTTTTGCCATCGTGTGCAACCATTAACAGAGAATTTTCCTTAATGTTTATTCTGAATCTTTTTTGTAAGTTTTCTTTCTCAGGAAAAAATATTTCTCTTTGAGCAGAGACAGATTTAGACATGGTTCAAGTGATACCACCTGTGGCTTGCGTACAGTTCTGAGTCAAGGGAAACCTATTTTATACAAAATCTTTCTCAAAATGCAGGAAATTGTTTAAAAGTATACAATAAAAGTAACCAACATTTTTACAAATTTTTTGAGTAAAAAAATTTCCCAAAGAATCTCAGAGGGCAGGAAGATCAGGGTGCTGATTCTGTGTGTATCTGTCATACTGTATAGACTAGGTAGTCATATACAGGTACAAAAGCATTTAGAACATTGTATCAAGTTCTGTGATTACAGACCATTCATTCTTTCAGTGGGTTGTCATTTTACAAGTAAGCAGATTAGGGTTTGTGGCCGGAGTTCTGCACCACAAGTTCTGCTGTAACATCAGGCTGATGCCTCTTCAGCCTGTTCTTCACAGAAGAGAAATCCAGAAGGAGCTATCAAATACCTGTGATTCAAGAAGGTCCCAAGCTGCAGAACTCAGAAGGTGGCTGAGTTCTCTGGGAGATGTATTGCTGCTCCCCCTTAACTCCTTGTCGTAGATCCACTCTTTTTCCTGTTGTTAGAGACAGGATACGGGCCTAAAGGGATGTTTGGCATGAACTATTACAAACATTTATCTTCTCTTGTGATCTTTTGAAGGGGATATACAAGGGATTTTATAGTCCTCCTTCTGACAGCAGTCTGTGGTATGCCAAGCACCTTTTCTACCCACAGACTTCCTTGCAGGGCTGATAAAAATCTTACAGGATCATATTATGATTTGAAAATAAGTCTGACAGCCTTTGATTGAAAACTGGCTTGAAATACAAAATACTGGATAATAATCAGTTTATAATGAGCCTTATTAGCTGATATTTTAAATTATATAATACATATGGACTCATAACCTAAATCTAAGCAGTAGATTTTGAACGTGTCTAAACATTACAGGTTCTCCCCATTCCCTTTATTTAAACCACAGCAGACTCTTCTCCTTACCCAGCTAACCTCAGACGCTTCATTCTTCGTATCTTCCAATATAATCACTAATCATGCTTCTTTTTTTGGCCTAAGTTCCCTCTGTGTGTTATCACTGAATTTTTCCGGTGTCTAACGGTTGAATCTTTTAATGTTTCTGTATAGCAGAAATATCGTTTAAATTTGTCTTTCAGAGCCCTCCCAGCACGAATGTATTGTCTATTCCTTTGGATGCTTAACATAGCCTGTTCCTGATAATGTCCTTGTCTGACTCTGGTAAATGCTTAGGATGGGTCACAGTGAGGTGCTTGAAAGTTGGGCAGGGAGAGGATTCAGCTCCAGATTTTAGATGCTTCTGGCCCAAACACAAGT
>NW_010131780.1:0-542 GCF_000699245.1 Pterocles gutturalis | reverse complement strand
ACTGGGCACAAGTTCATAAAGGACAGTTTCAGATTGAATGTAATGAAAAACTTTTTTCCCCATAAGGACAGCCAGGCAGTAGAGCAGGTTGCCCAGGGAGGTTGTGCTGTCTCTGTTCTTGGAAGTTTTCAAAATCTGACTTGGTAAGGCCATGAGCAACCTCATAGCTGCCCCTGCTTTAAGCAGGAGGTTGGACTAGAGACCTCCTGAGGATCTCTTTCTGTGATCCTACTAAATTAGACATTAGATGTCATTATTTTAATTTAAACTCAGTAGCTCTTGTTGCAGTCTAGTGCTATCTGAGCTGCTCTGGGGAGTCTCACCTGGCCTTCAGCTTCTTGCTCAGAAGGCAGCAGGTCTCCAGTTACTCCTGGGTCACATCTGCGAGCTCCATGTGGTTGTCTTGGATTCAGCAGGCATCTAAGTTGTCACTAAATGCTGTTTGCTACTGCATCAGGTCCCTGATTACCCATAGCTACACTTGGAGCTTAAACATCAACCCACAAGTAAACATCTGCATAGACATCTAGCTTCAGGTGTGA
>NW_010131779.1:0-1586 GCF_000699245.1 Pterocles gutturalis | reverse complement strand
TCTATGATTCTATGATTCTATGATCTTGGGTTAAAAAAGATGTTTTCCTTTGTCTGTTGCAGTAAAATTAAAGAATTATCGGCCTGCGATCAAGAGCTTCGAAAAAGCACTTGAGAAGGCAAAGCTTGTTCACAACAAAGCTGCTCAGAAGGCCATCATTCTTGTAAGTGGGTTGTTGTAAAGAGGAGAGAAGCTTGGGGTGGAATCAGTCAGCTGTAACTATTGTCTAGGGCCCTGTGAGCTGAGAAAGCGTCACTGCACAGGTGGGGTGTTAGGAGGGGGACAGTGCAGCCTCTGGAGCCGTTCACATTTTCAAAGTTATGAGACCTCCTGGCTCAGAAAGCTTAACGCCAGTTAAGCAGAGGCTGTTGTCCTGCCAGCAGAAAAAAAGAGTGTGAGAGGGGTGGGATCCTCAGGGGAGGAGACATCGGATAAGGGATGCTGACAGGTAGTAACCCTGCACGGAGCAATGAAGCATCGTGCTGCAGAGTTTTACGGTAGGAAAGGGGCAGGTAACGAGAGCAGAGAGCAAAAGAAACCAGGAAAAACTTTGATGTGGAACTGCATTTCTAGAGCTGTCATTAATCAGCTGTGTCACCTGCAGGCCTTAGATGATGTGAGCAGAAGCTTCATCAAAGAGCTGAACAAAAGAGAAGCGACAGCTTACACTTATAAAGGTAATTGTCATTTAGCCCTCTGCACCCTGGGAGCACAGAAATTCCCCAGTTTCCAGCATAGACTGAAGCATGGGAACCAAGCAGCCCATTCCCAGGATCAAGTGTCCGAATTTCTGTCCCGTGCTGACCCTCTGTGCAGGCACGGTTGCAGGGATTCATTTAGAGGTGAAGCCACACGGCAGCTACAGTTCGTGGCTTCAGTGTTTCAGCAGTGAAGGAGCCTGGTGTCACTCTCCAGTGCCATCCATTTAAGAAGTTGCTTTTACTGGTGCTGAAGGCAGCTCCAGTGCCCAGAGTGGTGGGCGCGGGCAGAAGGTGACAGTAAAAGTGGCTGAGAATGGGTGACACCCACCGCGCTGAGCCCTCCGCAAACACCAGCCGACTCTTAGAATCCACATGGGATAAAAATATTCATTTCCTTCCCAGTATTGAATTAAACTCTTCGGAAAGCAAAGCCCCTCTCCCCGCTGCGACAGCTGTGTCGCGCCTGGGCAGGAGGGGGCAGCACGCCCCCAGTGTCCCTGTGCCCGGGCCCGCCGGTGCCGCTCGCACACACCGGGATGCTCCGCAGCCCCCCACCCGTGCACCGCGGATCACGCAGCTCAGGACCTCGCAGCAAACTTGGTCCCGAGAGAGAGAAAGGAGAGGGGGGCTTCCCGGGCTGGGGGTGGGCTCCGTCTGTCCTTGGGCGCCGCTGACTGCTCAGGGCTGGAGCCTGGTCTAAGGTTGCTTTTTCCTCCCCAGATGATGGTTTGAGCGGTGAAAATATAAAAGAAAACTGTGAGAAGTCCAGGGACGGTGAACAAAGCACAAAGAACCGAGAGATGAAGAGCAAGAGGAAGACATAAAGAACACAGAGACACTCCAGGAGAGGGAATTGAACAAAAAAAAAGAATAAAGAGAACGAGA
>NW_010131778.1:41006-54575 GCF_000699245.1 Pterocles gutturalis | reverse complement strand
TTATCTGCCTTCCTCAGACGGGTAAACCATCGCACAGCCTCAGAAGGTGATTTTTGTTCGGGGCTGTTGAGCAATTCAGTGCTGGTGCTGGGACTGAGTTCAGGTGGCCTTGAACCCCTCCAGGGATGGGGCATCCACAGCTTCTCTGGGCAGCCTGGGCCACTGCCTCACCACCCGCACAGGGAAAAATTTCTTCCTAATATCTAATCTAAATCTACCCTCTTTCAGCTTAAACCTGTTACCCCTTGTCCTTTCACTACACTCCCTGATGAAGAGTGCCTCCCCATCTCTCCTGCAGCCCCCTTCAGGTACTGGAAGGCTGCTATAAGGTCTCCCTGGAGCCTTCTCTTCTCCAGGCTGAACAACCCCAACTCTCTCAGCCTGTCCTCATGTGGGAGGTGCTCCAGCCCTCTGACCATCTCCGTGGCCCTCCTCTGAACTCATACAACAGATCCAGGTCTTTCCTGTGCTGAGGACCCCAGAGCTGGGCGCAGTACTCCAGGTGGGGTCTCATGAGAGCAGCGTAGAGGGGGAGAATCACCTCCTTTGACCTGCTGCTAATGCTTCTTTTGATGCAGCCCAGGACACGATTGGCTTTCTGGGCTGCAAGCGCACACTGCCGGCTCATGTTCAGCTTCTCATCCACCAATACCCCCAAGTCCTTCTCTTCAGGGCTGCTCTCCATCCATTCCCCAGACAGCCTACAGTTGTGCTTGGTGTTTCCCTGACCCATGTACAGGACCTTGCACTTGCCCTTGCTGAACTTCATGAGGTTGGCATGGGCCCACCTCTCAAGCCTGTCCAGGTCCCTCTGGATGGCATCCTTTCCCTCCAGCGTGTCCACCACACCACACAGCTTGGTGTCATCACCAAACTTGCTGAGGGTGCACTCCATCCCACTGTCCACGTCTCCAACAAAGATGTTAAACAACACTGGTCCCAGTACCGACCCCTGTGGAATGCCACTCGCCACCGGTCTCCACCTGGACATGGAGCCGTTGACCACAACTCTTTGAGTGAGACCATCCAGCCAGTTCCTTATCGACCAAATGGTCCTTCCGTTGAATCCATGTCTCTCCAATTTAGAGACAAGGATGTCATGTGTGACTGTGTCAAAGGCTTTGCACAAGTCCAGGTAGATTATTTCCGTTTGTATACTGAAATACTAATTAGAACTCCAGAAAGACAGTATTTTTAATTATATTATTATCCTTTCTCTTACAGTGCACACCATTCCCCTCTTTGACCTGGACCTCTTATTGTTGCAAAACCCAAGTACACAATGGATTTGACATCTCTCTGGAAAACAGCATCTGAGACACAAGTACTAATGACTGTTTCTACAGGCGCCAATGTGATGATAGTTTTTGATGCATCTTCACCCTCATATACTCCGAAACTAGTGACATAGAGGTTAATCAATGCCTTAAGATATAATCAGAAAGTGTTGCAAAAGAAGTTGCTGTAGTGTGATACAGAAAACTAACAACCTAACTCTGAAGTGGATAACAGTGCTTCATAGTGATTCAAGGAAATACACAACAGGATAGGCAAGGCAGACAGAACATGGCAGAGCAAAAAACCCATAAAGATCAGTAGCTCACCTTTAACTCTGATTAGCCGCAAATGTTTAGCAATCAAGAATGGTTTAGCAGTAATCCTTATTTCTAAGTGGGAATTGATGTTAACAAAGAAAAAACATAGTCTAAGGAAAATAGCCTTTCTGGGTTGTAGAGCCAGAGAGAGAAAAGCAAGAGAGCACAGGAGCCCATCCCTTCATCCCTCCTGCCTCTCCTCTGTCCCCAACACTGACAGTTTCCAGGGATGGGCCTCTCTAAGGAAAAGTTATCCTGCCCTTTTGGTTACTCTTTCTACCTTCCTGTTCCTGAGGGTAATTCATTTTAACATGTCATTGAAAAAACCAGCATGATTTCTCCTCATTAGTAGTTATGAAAATGAAGGTTTTCTTGGGTTTGTTTTTAAACAAGCATAATGGCAATTCAGATTTGTTGAGCTAATTTTTCGAGAAACTTATGGGAAAACCAACCAAACACATCGTAAAAAATGACACCACAACCACAGATGAAGACATATAACATCTTACCTACATTCACCTCATGACCTGAAGTCACACTCCTCAGCCAGCCTGCGCCAGTGTTATAGAGAGGAAGCTGAGCGCTTCCTTTGCTCGATGGTAACAGGTGAACCACTCAAGCACAGAAACAAGTCAGGACACTGATGGAGACAAACAGGAAACCGATGGAGGCAGGAAATGGGGTGCCCTTGAATCTGCTCTTGCTGCTGTCATTCAACAGGACAGACTGACTCCACATGAGAAGCGAGTTACAGAATTGTTCAGCCCTGGGTAAGTTTCCCGTAAAGCACCTTGCTGAGCGTCAGCCACAGCACTTTAAGATAGATAGGAAGTAACTGAAGAGAGACCACTAAAAGCAATAAGAAAAGATGAACAATAAAGAAAGACCAAACAAGCTGGGCATATTTTAGTCTAAAGCAGCGGAAGCTGTGTGTGGGGGAGGTGGTAGCTCCCACTTGAAGATTTTTAAGAACCAGCTAACCTGCTATGCATCAGGAATGGAACAGATAGGTTTCTCTTCACCTTAAAGCAGAGGGAAAGAAGGATGCATCTTTTGAAGTAGTTTCTAGCCCTCTATTTTTCTAGGATTTGGAAATGGACCCTTCAAAATAGCAACAACTACTTCACTTCTCTCCAAAGGAAGAAATCCCTATAATAGTCCCATATTGCAAGCTGACCTTTTCCCAGAACGGAATGATTTATTCCCATTCTAAAAGATTATTCACACCGCCTGAGCAGCAGAAAGACAGTTTAGTGTCACTGAGAATCAAACCTAAAATATCAATCAAGTTCTTTATTTATATCTCTTGGATATAATAATCTCTCTAGAATTAAAGGACTATATAGCTTTTAGGTTTTGATAGAAGACAATCAGACATCAGGGCTTTGAATAAAATAGAGTTTTAAAAAGAAGGTTAAGACAGCATCAAAAAATTATTAGCATGTCAGTAAAGCCTGAGCAGACGGATCTTTAATAACACTGGACAGGGAATTTAAGGGAAAATACTTCAGAGAAGTAAATGAATATTCTTTCCAGCAGAATGATTTCTTTAAAGACAAAAATCAAAATTATGCAAGTCTTTTTTTTTTTCTCTTTTTATTTCAAAAGAATCACTTTGAAGGTAAAATATACCTGCCCAAAGCAATTAAGATGATAAGAAGAAAGATATAGAAAAAGAATACTCCAAGGTCCAAGTAGGGAAGACTGAAAGAACTATTCAGTCAAGGTATAATCACCCATTTTCCCCTGAATTATATTTATTTAATACGAACATAAAGGTGTGCAGAAGAGATGAATGGGTTATAGGAGAAGGTAAAATGAAAGATCTAAAATGTTGTTCCTTGGAAAGCAACACCATTATCAAAGAGAACTGCTTGCTGCAAGTCAAACAGATTTCAGTTTGAATTCAAGATTAAGTTGTGCGTGGCTCTGTGATCAACTACTAGGAGAAGAGAAATAGAAAATTACAGAAGGAATACTGCTACAGCAGCTAGCAGTGCTTGACAGGCTCTAGTCTCAGTTTTAGCAGTTGTAGATTTCAGCCATCAAACTTTTCACGGGTGACAAAGGAAGAAATTTCAAGTTAACTTTTATTTTAAGACTATAGTCTTCCTCCCCAACTCTGGTCTTTACTTTGAAGGACAGGAGGAAAACAAGCTTTCCCTGGCCTCCATCATACACGTGCCATGAGATGAAACACAGATCAGATTTTGGATCAGATTTTGCTGTATGAATAAAATTGTTCATCAGTTTGTAAGTTCTGCCAAATATCTTTCTCATTCGTTGCCCTGAGAGACAGTTTTATTCACTTATTTGCTTTTATTAAACTATATATTTATGAATTCTTGCTCAAAACAACTGGAAATCCTAAAGACAAACACAAAGGATCCTTAGTAACCTCAATTTACACAGCGTTACATGGTTCCACTACAAAAACGAGAAACCACTTGCATGCAGTATTTTGCATCACTACCCCAGCTCAATATTTCTGGGATATTTAACAATTTTAAATGCCATTAGAGAAAACAAGAACAGACTCTCCCTTCAGGCATATTTCCTCACCTAGCATATACATTTACAGATGACCTCTGTACTTACCTTTGGTCACATATGATGCTCTGACACTAACTTAGAAACAGCTCAGAAAGAAAAGTAGCCTTCCTATTTTATTACCCATCTCACTTCACAAAGCAAACAGATTTCCTCTAAGGCCTCCCAAGAAGAATGAAGAGGACACACTTTGTTTCAACTCCTGGTGAAAGGCATCAGATGCTTCTCTAGTCAGCCCTTGCTAGGGGCACAGCAAGTTTTTTTCAGAGGCTGCATCGTGCTCTGATGGATGCATAAAATAAGACAGACTGAGAGCAGAGCTTTCAAGAGGATAAACAACCAGTGGGCTTAAGGAAAAAAGGTATTTCAGGCTACTTGGATGTTTTTAAAAATTGTATCTGGGAATAAAAATGAAAGGTAATGTGGAGAAAGTATTATACAGCCTGCCACAATTCGTTAAAGTACCACGCAGAGAGCAGGCAGCTACTTCAGTAACAGAAGAGATCCTGTTCCTCCATATTTTACTTTCATTGAGAAGAGATGACTTCAATGACTTCAAGTTTACGGTTAACATACCTGTCCTGGCTTCCTTCTGTGATGTGATAGAGACGATTGGCACCTCCATCAGCACAAGCTCTCAGTGCAGCTGCGAGTGGAGAAACAGAACATTAATTTATTGGCACTATAAACAACAAACCACAACCAGTTACTCCATTATGGACATTGCTGTGTAAACCGAAGTGTTCACTGCAGCACAGGGAATAAACCTGAGATCTCATATGGGCCCATCTTCCACAGATGGGCATACACTTGCCTAAGTGGGAACTGGCACCCTGAACCTAACAGTCTTCTCACCCAGGCAAAAAGTTCACAAGGGTGGCTCTACAATGACCTGCATAAAAACTGGGGGGAAAAAAAATAAATAGTTAGGCATGACAATACCTTTTTTCTCTTTTTGTTCCCCTCCTATGACACAAAAATGGTAACTCTACTACAGTTCCTATACTGTTCCACAGACTGTTTGAGTCACCTGATATAAAGCAGTTGGGTTGGGTCTTGGCTTTAAATCTTGAGATATCCTGATGCAAAAGGAACAAAACCACAATAATTTTCAGTGCTTCCACATAATTTGGGGACCATAAAGAGCACGTGTCACTAATTCCAATTGATTTAAACAAGCGCAGACACGCTGTTCTCTTTTGATCCCTTGTTCATATAGGCTTAAGTCAAAGAAAATAGACTAACACTATTATTACAAAATCAGATACAAATTGGTATATTTTATTCATAAGCATCCCTATTAATCATCATTTAACGAACAGTTCTTTCATGAGATTTTAAAAATATGATAAGCTCTACTAAAGATTGAAAATTACCATCTTGTCTTAGCAGTCTTTATCAGTTTTGCTCTAAGATGCACAAGTCAGACAACTGCAGCACGCAAGATAAAAGAAGCTGTCGCTCCTACACTAGAGCAGAGCGTTCCTTCCAGGTCTGCGGACAAAGAGAAACTGGCCAGTGGAGCTGAGACGGCTGAAAGTCAGAGGACCAAGGGGAGGAGGGGAAAAGGAAAAAAGAAGAGAGACAAAGAAACGGAAGAGCCTGCCCAAGTTTTGGAAAAAAGGTATAAACAATCAGATCAGGCACTTCCTGCTGCTGAGAATCCAATTCTCACCCAAAGCCACTTTGCTTTGGTGTTTATTACTCAGGCAGAACCACCCCTCAGCAGTGCTACAAACCAACGTTTTTCC
Organism: Pterocles gutturalis; assembly: GCF_000699245.1. Classification (NCBI taxonomy): domain Eukaryota; kingdom Metazoa; phylum Chordata; class Aves; order Pterocliformes; family Pteroclidae; genus Pterocles; species Pterocles gutturalis. The sequence continues at coordinate 48,679 of NW_010131778.1, read as the reverse complement.
TTTCGGTGCCCATTAGGTGGGTAATCCACCTCTCCGCCCAGCTTAGCCATCAACTTAGCCAGCCTACACAAACTGGGCCAGCAAAGTTCACCTCTAGATCTGCTGTCATCTTTAAGCTATTCTTTCCTATTTGGCTGATGAACTCCCACCACAGGGAATGTTCCTTCCGTATGGGTATATCCACCACTCAGTACTGTGTGACCTCCACTGAGGCTTTTTGGAAAACAAAAAGAACAAAGCAGGGCAGCACAAAAACCACCAGTTCATCACACGTAGCTTTAGGTACAGCAGCTTTTTTCCTGCAGGCTACAAGAACGTGCAGGGTAGGAGAACAAGCATTGCACTCCTCAGTATCTCTTCTAGCATTGCTCCTGCTCCAGTGACCCCTGTTCTCTCTTGTCCATAGTACTGCAGTACCCACGATGGTAATTCACCCGCTCCTTCCAGCCACCATCCAAACCTGTATTAACAAGCCAAGGTCAAGCAGATTTGATCCTGATAAATCTTATTAGCTGAGATAATTTCTAAATTATGGTAGCTGGCCATCCACTTAACATGGTGATTCACTGCTTTAGACTCTTGCCAGGTTCCTCATCCATCCTGATGAACATAAACATCACAAGACAAGAAGAACAACCTTGTTTTGCTCACCGTGTTTGACTCTCACTTGAGGTTACAACTGAAACTGGATTAATGTAATTCCTTTCACCTGGGTATATTTGTCAAGTTCTCTCAGAGAGTTCAGCTCACACAGAATTTATTAATGGCCCATTGCAAGAAGAGCATTAACACTTGTCCTTAAATTAGCTATCCTCTCTATCGGTTTATTTAGCAGATATAAGGCATCTAAGCAAGGCCTAGGACCTAAGCAATTACAGAATCTCTTCTCTCCCCTCGAGCTACAAAAGCATTTCATCAGTGGAGACACCCTTTACAACCAAAACTGTAAGAACACTGCAGAAAAATTATTTTCTAACCTTGGGTACAGAACCCACCTAAAGGATGCTTCCTGGGCCAAAGACAGCCCCAGCTTTTCCCTTCTGAGAACAGCTATTTTTTACATCTGTTCTCCCATATTTTAAACTAAGTGGCTTATGACTTCTGGGAAAAAAAGCTGGGATGAGTTACAGAAAAAGAGAGATTAAAGAGTCTATTATCTGTCTCAATTACTTTAAGACAGACAGAGTCTTAACTATCGTAAATTATCTCCATGGACTTAGGGCAAGTGAAGGCTAGCCTAAGATCTCTTCACTTGATCTTATTATTTTAAAACAACATGACCAAAAATCCAAAACAAAATAAGTATTACAAAACAAATCAGTCTTCTGTCAGTCTGGTACAAGTAAAACTACTGAGATTCTCCCAAAGACCTGAAGATGCCTAAGGAACAGGTCTATGACACTTGTATGCTGTTCACATGGGTACAAGGCTACTATTTGATATCTCAAACCTAAATAGTTGCCTTACATAACTGCAATTTAAAGCTGTCCCTCACATATTCATTCTTATAAGTAATAATAAATAATTAAAAAGAAATTACACTTTGGCAGCATTGTAAAGTTATTTAGATAAACTATTTATGAGGTACTGATCCTTTACCAGCAAGTTAATAACTTACACTGGAATGAACCAAAGACCCAGGTGCTTTAAGTAACTATCAGGTCATTAACTGATTGGCTGGAGGCCAGTAAATCATATTATTTCTACAGCTATGAACTTGCTTGATAAAAAGTAATGATATATATATTAGCTGGAAGAGCATGTATCATTATTATCTGGAAGTGGTTAAGGAGGTAGTCAGCAATTCTAAACGTACAATTCAGATGGAAAATTCTCTATGAAAAGATAATAGGAACTGACTTTATACAGTGCCTCTTGTATTAGAGACAAAATTGCTTTACAAACAACAATTTGGCCAAGGTGCAGCACAGGAACCATGTAGGCAAATCTAGCAGTCTCTAGGCACTTGGCAACAGCTCACACAAAACCTCATTAATTATTTCAGCAGAAACTGAAGAACCTGAACAAGATCAGGGCTTTGTTTTGCTTGGCATAGGGAAAACAGAGAGGCCTTCTTCCAAGAAGTTTACAATTTAAACAGATGAAAAAAAAAAAAAAACAAATGAAAAGGTGGAAAGTGAGACAGAGGGATGAAGTTCAGATGGTCACACACGGGTCAAAGACAAGTTATCTTCCAGGGCGACCAAAATGGATGGTGGGGCTTCTGGAGGGAAAAACAACAGAAGTGGTCAGCCAGAACATAGAAGGTCTTGCACACACCTCCTCTTCTGACCCAAAGGTTACCATCCCGTTATTGGAGACCCCTCAAAGTTTCCAGATGTGCTACACGTGGAAGTGCTCTCTCACTTATGTATGTCAGAGAGAACCAAGTCAGTAAATATATTATCTAAAGGCTTTTAGTTAATCCTGCCTCTGTGCCCTGAGCCAGACTAAGTAATGGTCATCCAAGAAGTTCACTGAGCTTGGGTCAGGAGGACCAACATCTCCAGCAAAGACGCCGTGATATGCAATTGGGGGCAGTAGCTTTTCCAACCAGCACAACTGGAAGCAGAGGAGACCCACGCCTTCGGCCACCCTGCTCAGCTGGAGAGTCCCAAGGTACCGTGTCACGTTTTTGCTATTAGAAGAGATGACACTCAGAGCACAAGGGTGCAAGTGCACTGCAGCGCCAGCTCAGTGTGCGGACCTGCACTCCTTGGCGTTACCACAAATTACAGGCTCTCCAACCTGAATACTCTGTGTTCAGCTCCACTCCTCAGAAATAGCTCTGTCTGTCCAATTACCACCTTTCCTATCCAACAAATTCCTGTCTGATATAACTCCAGTGTCAGTCAGTGAACTAGGGAAGGGAGATGTAAACAAAAAAATAAACTGTTTCATTGTGCTTCTTAGTGGAAGAGTACAGAAGAGGGAACTTGATGCCACTGCCAACAATTGCTACTCAAGTTACTGGGAGCAGCAAATGTTCAGTCCAGAAGGATTTGAAATTATGGCAAAAGTAAATGCCCTTCAGCTCCACCCATGCTGAGGAACAGTCATGTCAAGAGCATATGATGAGCCCATGATACCTCTGGAAAAGTTTCTTATAGGCAACATGAATGAAGAAACTGAAGTCTTTCTAAGTAATGTCCTTCATTTTAAAATGTGTCTCCTCTGCTAGGAACCAATGAGCTATTCCCCTTTAATGACTGAAGTTAAAAGCGCAATTTCAGGGCTATGAGTGAATACATAATTACAAGAGTTATTCTAACAAAACAAAAATAATGGAAACTATTTCTATCATATTACCAAAATACGGTGACTTCCATGACTGTGAGACAGGATATGAACAGCATATGAAACACAAAGAGGAAGGTCTTCGCTCTGAATTAACTAGTCCTGAAGGTTTTTGCAGAAAAGATGCAAGTATTTTAATCACACCTTCAATAGCCCTGCAAATTCAGGCAGGGGAAAAGACTGTGCAGAACAGATTCAACTCTTGCAGACTGAGTAAGAGGAGGGCATAAAAAGCCAATACCTTTATATACGGTACCAACACCTGGGGAATAAAAGCACAATGTCATTATTCCCATTATTATTCTTATTCTATTATTCCTTGCAATTAGCATTAAAAATATTTTTAATTTTTTTTCAAATAGATTTTGAAATTAATTCACATTTTTGCCTAAATTTAAATCCATGCCATCTCCCCTAAAACTTAGTATATCCCCTCTGTTCCTTTTCTAAGTTTACACAACTTCTTATAGGTATCCAATCTGTCTCCCTCATTCATTTATTGATTCAGTAACTTGGTAACCATAATTAACCTGCCAGCGTAATGTACCCATAAGAGAACCCTGCTTAATTAATGACTTGGAGCGTTGGCAGTAATGCATAAGTGGTAATATACGGTAGATATGCAGAGAATTGCTTGGTTTGCTTGATACATTTGGCTAACACATTTTTGTCTCAGCATTAGTAAAAAATACCAGTTACCAACAACCAAATGCGTAATCTGTATTTATGTGCTTTTTTTTTTTTCCTTTTTTTTTTTTTTTTCTGTTGGATGCTGGTCTTGCTAAGAGGCTTTTTAACCATTTAAAATAGCTCTCTCTTTAATCTCTCTGAAACTGAAAAGGCTTATCACTGGTATTTTAAATTTGCACCAGTGCACAGGGCTTTAAACAAACACGATGGAAAATGTCACCTGCTCCCAGGATATTCTGTGATTCCAAATGAAATTCAGGAGATATACAAGTGTTTTCTAAGCTGCTACTATAGGTGCACATTCATGCTGCTGTAATCATCAGCAGCAAAGAGCAGTCAGCCTTTGGTAGGAGTACTCAGCACTTTCTAGGATTGAGACCATTTTTAGGAATTTCACCCCAAATTTGTCTTTTTTTTTTCTTTTTTGCTCTTTTTTCTGCCTGTGGTGATTCGCAATTCTGCACGCACACTTCCAGCCCAGGAACAAATTTTAGTTTTATAAATGCTGCAAACAAAACAATGGCTGCTATTCTTAAATTGCCTGTGTACTCTTTAATCACTCTGTTTTGAACTGTAAACCTCAGAGATCTCAGCTAAGCAGAGGAAGGACTCATTAAGCAATCGAATATGAGAATGCAAGGAAGGAACCAATGTGCTGATGAATTAGGAAACACTATTCTTTTTTCAGTGCATTGATTCAACATCGAGCAAGCGCCACACAGATAACATACCTTCCTAAAAAAGTTCATACAGAAATAAAAAACAGGAAAAATTAAACAATTTATCCCAGGGACATAAACCTCCCCTGAATTTTAGCCAAAAACTAAGCTACACAATCATTAAAAAAAAATCTTACTTTACAAAAAAAACCTAAAAAAAATAATTTAAATTTCAATGCTCACTTTGGAGGGAAAAAAAAATAAATAATTAAAGCATACATCAACTCCTTTAAAAATGAATTCTTAAGTACCAAAAAGCACAACCGCAAGCAAAAAAACCTCAAGTATCAGTAAATATAGTAGAAGTAATGTGCTGTCAGAGGCAGGAGAGCAACTGTGTTTTCACTAGGCTGAGTTCCTGGACTGTCTTCAGGTACACTGCCACGCAGAGTTCATTACAATGATTCATATTCAAGGCTGCTGGGTTTGGAGTAATCTCTTGTCAGGTGTTAGATTTAATATTCCTACAACCCTCACTTAGGATATGATTTTCTCTTCTCTTTCCCGTCATTCTTTTCCCGTTCTGTCAAACCCAGGAGCCCTGGTACTCGCACTGCCTTACACTCCTTGCAGCAAGCAGGAGCCGCCCTGTGCTGTGTCACGGCGAAAACCAGGAGGAAGGAGTCCAAACGTAAACCAAAGTACTGCTGCCATCATTTCCCCTAAACCTAAGTGACCTTTTCATGACAAGGCTATGTGGCTTGATGCCACTGGGGGAAGAATCAGGAAGTTTATTCTTTTAATCTCCTCCTTTTTTGTGTTCTCTGTTTGAAAAATGATGGTTAAAGAAATGATGTAACATTTAATCAGCTCTTCTTTTTGCCCTAAGTAGATGTCTATTACTACAGGTAACAGTAAAAAACACTGGGCAGGCACAAAAAACCCTAAAGTGGATAATGTTAAGGAAGGATCTGCCGAGTCTGAAATGTCAAACCCCTACATCCCATCAGGCTGCCTTTCAAATACAATGTTCTTCCACCGCTTCGTAAGTACAACGTGCCTAACAAAACTCTACTATAAACCTGCCTACTAGTATCCTACACCTAAAAAAACCACATACACCAAATATAATTGAAGGTAAAGTAACTGAAAGGGGGTGCAGCTACTTTTTTCTGCATCCATTACCTAATTATCAAGTGAAATGGAGAAGCTTCAACATCAATTTTATTTCTGAAGTTTTTAAATTATATTGGTTAATAATTCAGTGTTAACGTGCACTGACTTTAGGTTTTGAATGCAACTTTTTCTTTTTTCATTTCATATTTTCCATTGCTGCAACACTGATTTCTGACAGGAAGAAGATAAACAACTACAAACATGATGGAAAGCCCCAACTGACTGCAATTTTAATTGCTAGTCAGCTTTGTAATCAGGAAAAATTTAGTAGCAAGCTGACTCTATTCCTACATGGAAAAAAACTGACAAAAAAAATCACCTTCATTAGCATCAAAACATACATATTTGCACAAAGCATCAGACTGTAAAGAGAAAAAATGCTCTTTTTTTTTGATCTGGGACTGCTGATTCAGTGCTAGCAGCAGTGACCTGCATGCAATCACCACTCCCCATCCCACAGCCAGCAGGACATGGGGCAGCCAGGAGGGCATATATGGTGTCCTGCTTTTGTCTGGGACAGAGTTAACGTTCTTCACAGTAGCTAGTGTGAGGCTGTGTTTTGGATTTGTGCTGAGAAGAAGGCTGACCACACACTGATGTTTATAGCTGCTGCCAGGACAGTCAAGGACTTTTCAGCCTCTCTGCTGTGCCAGCATCTGCAGGGGCAGGAGAAGCTGGGAGGGAGCACAGCCCCAACTACCAGCCTAGGATTCAACCTTAGGTTTAGGATTGAGACCCAAATTGGCCACTGACATATCCTATAGCATGCATGTCAGGCCCTGTATATAGATGAGGATCTGTCTGGAAGCTCACGTTCTCTCTCCGGGTTGCCCCTCTCTCAGGGTTGTCTCATTCTCTCAGATGCTCAGGCTCTTATCTCTTTTCTGGGATTACAGTTTTGGGACTCTCCCTGCGCTGGGATCATTAGCCAGGAACGGGCTGAGCCTTGGTCATCGGGTGGTGAGAAGTTTCACTGTATATCACTCATTTATATATTTGCATATATTACTATTATCATTATTATCATTATTATTTTCAATATTATTGTAGTTCAGTTATTAAATTGTTATCTAAACCCATGGGTCTCTTTTCCCCTTACTCCTTTAATTCTCTTCCCCATTCCTGGGTGTCAGAGGGTGATGATCGGCTACACGGTATTGAACTTGCAGGCAGGTTTAAACCACAACACACAGAAAAGGGTTGTCAGCTGTGTGAAGGCAGTAAAGAAGGAGAAATAATGTCCTACTCCTACTGGCCACCAGCAAGACCATGTTCCTCATCACAGCCAGAACCAGTGCTATTGTCTCTTCTGCTTCAACTGAGCAATATGCATTAATAATTCAAGCCAACCTGCAAGTGGAAAGCAATAAGCATAAGTTCGTATTCATGTCTATGATTAAATATTTTCAGCTAACACATTTATATTTCAAATTTTGTTTGCCTAAATTGGATTTGCAATTGCCTGCAACTCATCAAAAAATTAATCACACACTTATTTTAAATGGCACAAAATATATTAATTCTCATGCTATTAAAACACACACCATTCCTTAGCAGCCCAGAACAGATTTCCACACAACCATTTTATATCATAGTCTAACAAAAACTTTTGTGTATCAAGGAAATTTCAAAACTCATAAAAATCAGAAACTCCAAGTCTGTTAAAAGACAACTAGAATATTACAATGCATAGATTTCTAAACAAATCGAACTTGCACCAACACTTTCTTGAAAAATTATTTAAACCATTCAGAAGAATAATCTTGGTCTAAATGTTGTTTGGAAGTAAGTATCAAAAAGAGGGACAAACAAGAAACCAGAGAAAGAACAATTAAGATGTTAAATACAATT
>NW_010131778.1:37516-40994 GCF_000699245.1 Pterocles gutturalis | reverse complement strand
CTCTTTATAATGTATTTTCTAATGTCTTGATAATATACAGCTACCCAATGTTCATGCTACATAGCCTTGTGTACAGATCATCTCCCCTACCTTAACAGATAAACCGTTCAACAGATTTTCAAGCAAACAATAATAATAGTAAACTATTTAATACAGCACCGAAATAAACGGTTAAAAAAAAAAAAAGGGAAGTATTCCTTCTGAACAAAAAATAAGGTTTTATGAGCCATTCTTTAAAGGCACCATAAGCCAATTTAATTTGAAAAATTGGCACATCTTATGAAACTAGCCCAAATTAAGTGAATACTTCAAAACACTGAAATTAAGCCACTATCTTGGAAGTACTTGTCTAAAACATTGGGAGCAGACAATATAATTTCTGACAGTTTCACCCCATTGTATCTGACTGACCCCCACATTTCTTCCATTCCCTTAGCTCTCAGATTGGGCAGCGGTAAGCTACAGTGGAAGTTTCCTCAAGAAACTGGAAATATAAAATTAGCTATGAAGTAGACTTGATCTTCCTTGCTTTATTTCATATTTGGAGTAGCTACAAGTACACACATACTGGCATTTGCACCAATTTAAGACAGAATGGTTTCACGGAAGCAGCGGATTTGCATCGCTGTTACTCTGGTACTGGCACCTACATACAGTTCTAAGGACGAAGCTGAACACAATTTTGATATTACAATGTATTGCTCCTTTTAGGAGAAGAATTTTACCTACCTGCATCAAGACTAACTTGATCCCCAAAATCTTCCTACACAAAATAAATCTAAAATTGAAATACTATCATTGCTAGGCACTTTCTTTTTGCTAAATTTTCCAACAGTCAACAAAGAAGGTCAGCTAGCATAAACTAGCATATAGACGTAAAAGATCTGATCTATGGTATAATTTTGTCAAACGTTTCTTTTGTTATTCATATTTGAAAATAGAGCAGAAAAACCCACAAGGAAGGACAAAATATGGTATTTGCATTCTTAAAATATTACAGATGGCGTGAGTTAACATTTTCAAAAGAAATAATCACCAATAACAATCATCTTTGTGAAGTTTTTAGTTATCTTGATGAAATGATATGTTCAATCATCACAAGACACAAAGAAAGCTTATTTGGACAGGCAGAATCAGCTACAAGCCAGACTAGAAACTGTAATTATGAATGCAAAATGAGATTTGTCATCTGAATTCTCTTACATAATGCAAACGCAAACCCAATACTTTTCTCCCTGGGAAAAAAAATAGCCAACATCTATATGCAAAGAGTCTGGGTTATGAATGAAGATGGCATAGCAGCAGTTTCCCAGTTCCTAAAACTGCTAAAGAAACAAGTGCATTGTTTTCAAAACCTCTCCTTAGTGATGCTATAAGAGAGCCTAAAGATGAAATTTCCAAGTAAAACACAAGATTGAAACTTTAAAATTATACATTTACTGGAGATAAATCCAGCCTTTCAGAAGATTTTTAGTACAGAGAAGTCCATAACTTTGGGGAATATGAAGTTTGGATATTATTTAGAGAGCAACCCAATTAGTAACCCACATAATACCAGTAAAACATCAGACCTCTCTCTCCAATTTGCTCTCCCACAGAAAATGTTGAAGTGCTAAAACCTTAGTTTTGATGTTCTTCCACAAGAAGGGGCGATGGGAAAGGGAACTGAGAGGGTGCTGTTCACCTCCTGTCCTCTGCCTCTGAAACTGCATCACGGCAGTTCCCTAAGGCCTCCTAAAGGGAGAAAGTCTTAAAGTGAACGGAAAAGTTGACTCTCATGGGGAACTTCAGCCCCCAAATTTGGGACTGCTCCATGTTTTAGGAAAACCTGCAAGCTTCTGGACTATTCAAAAACTATTTTTAGCAGCAGATTTGTTCATATCTCATTTCCAGTTGCAAATATGATCAGTACATTGCAGATGATTTTTATCAAAATGCTACAGAATTACTGTTTCAGGCCTTATATCTCAATGTGTTACAAGGATAAATAGCCCCAGAAGAGCAAAATGAAATAAATCTTTCCTCTCATTTTGGTCCATATTTTTCATTTTGAAGGAGACTAGACTTAGGAATGTATTAAAATCTGAAGCTCAGAAGTGAATTCATGGAAACCAGGTACAAATTCTTTGTTTCAGTTACCTCTTATCTAACTGTAATATATCCCCTTTTGAATTTATGCAAATATGGAAGTATTTTGCCATCCCTTGATCGTAAGCCAGTCCGTTCAATCTTTACTGAACAAAAAAATTGGCCTCCTCTTTCCGGCCACTTTCTCCTCATAGTTAAAATCTGTGCATTCAATAAATAAAACTAGACTTAGCACACCTGAGCTTATTCTGAAAGTCTGCTTTAAGAACACATCCCCAGTGGAACAAACAAGCAAAACTCCACAACGCTGTCTTGCTCAAATGTTAATACATTATATATTGTATGGTGTTGCTCTTTGTTCTCAAAATGGTTCAGTCAAAAAAAATCATGAAGAACTATACAGTACCTGTGAATCTTATTACAGCAAGTGTTTCTTTTCAGTGTTGCTACTTAATTGGAAATTATCACCCCTTTAAATTTTCCATAGGAACACCGCTTACGAGTGTGCAAGAAAATATTATCCTAAGTATAAGAAAAATTTATCCTAATATCTTTACTTCAATCAGCCAAGTGTTGGCCAAAAAGAGTATCAATATTCTATTTAATTTACAAGCTCTGTCCATAACAAACACTTCATTATCAGCAACAGAAAATATTAGAAGACAGATGTTCAAACGTGATTTGAGCCACTGCACCAATCCCAGGCTACCCTATCTACCAGATGTGTTGGATACTCCAGATTAATACACATGACACTTTCATGTAAAGTAGTGTGTTCCTGCACTTGGTCTGGTTTAAATCAATATTGCTAGCAAAGATATGGTAAAATGTTAAAAAATCCGTTTTATTTGTTTAATCTGGACTTAATCTTTCATAAACCCCTGGAGCCTACAGTATTATTACTTACAGGGGTTTGAAGCACAACAATTATACAGAAGTCAGTCTTTTCACCTGGCTCTTATCTCCCAGTTTTAAAAGAAGAGAACTCCTGTCTTCCCCAGATACTCAGTTCTCTCTCCTTCTGCTCACCCATCCTTGACCAGGTCCTCTGCTAGCTCCCCTTGGTCTATATAGGGGAATTCCCAGACCAGAGTCTTATATGTTGAATATTAAAGACAGTTAAAAAAAAATAAAAACACAAAACCAACATAAAAATCCCACGAAAAAACAGAAATAAGAACAAGCATAAGGAAAGACTTTCATCAATTCACCTAAAATATTTATTTCCTTGCTACTTTTTACTAGTTTTCTTCCAAACATCTGTGTTGATCATGCATTAGCTAAGACACTCCAGGTCAAGTTCAACCAGACCACTTATAGAATCACAGAATGGTTTGGGTTGGAAAGGACCTTAAAGAAGATCATCTAGTCCCAACCCCCCTGCCATGGG
>NW_010131778.1:35912-37490 GCF_000699245.1 Pterocles gutturalis | reverse complement strand
ACCAGGTTGCTCAAAGCCTCATCCAGCCTGGCCTTGAACCCCTCCAGGGATGGGGCATCCACAGCTGCTCTGGGCAACCTGGGCCAGTGCCTCACCACCTGCACAGTAAAGAATTTCTTTCTAATATCTAGTCTAAATCTGCCCTTTTCCAGTTTAAATCCATTACCCCTCATCTTACACCTACACCCCCTGATAAAGAGTCCCTCCCCATCTCTCCTGTAGCCCCCTTCAGGTACTGGAAGGCTGCTATAAGGTTCCCCCGGAGCCTTCTCTTCTCCAGGCTGAACAACCCCAACTCTCTCAGCCTGTTCTCATAGGGGAGGTGCTCCAGCCTCTGACCATCTCCGTGGCCTCCTCTGGACCCACTCCAACAGCTCGACATCCTTCTTGCACTGGGGGGCCCAGAGCTGGACAGAGTACTAAAGGTGGGGGTCTCAGAAGAGTAAAGCAGAGGGGCAGAATCACCTCCCTCAACCTGCTGGCCACGTTTCTCTTGATTCAGCCCAGGATCCCGTTGGCCTTCTGGGCTGCAAGTACACATTGCCTGCTCATGTTCAGTTTTTCATCTGCTGACACCCCCAAATCCTTCCCCTCAGAGCTGCTCTCCATCCATTCTCCTCCCAGCCTGTATTTGTGCTTGGGGTTGCCCTGACACAGGTGCAGGACCTTGCACTTGGCCTTGTTGAGCTTGACGAGGTTTGCATGTCCCCACCTCTCCAGCCTGTCTTTCTGCCGTGTGAAACACCCAAGACTGGCGTTCTCCCTAGCAAGGAACAGGTATAGCAATGCCCTAACATCTCTGAATCCTTCATGCACAAGATGCTACACGGCACATACGTACTGTAAAGGCAAGAAGCAGTGTTGCCAATGAATAAAAAGATCTGCTGCTGCCGTGCTTAACCTCTGCAAGGCCTCGTCACCTGCTTGAAGCAGTCACTGAGCTTCTAATGGATTTAATTCAGGTATTTTTTTTTTTTGCTTACAGATGCAATGATTTCTCTGTGAAAGATGAAAAGATGATCAAACTGCCATCTTTATAAACTAAACTAAGGTTTAAAAAAAAAGAGAGAGCTAGAGACCCTGGTGCTTTCATTTATCTTGTGCACAGGCAAACCTGAGTATTATCAAGTCACAGTTCAATCTATCAATAGTCCTCTGGCAGAGAAAGAGAGTTTCAGAAATTTGGTTTAACAGCTACCTTTCCGGTCTCAGAAACATTTGATGTTGTTGTTCTTTTGGCGACCCAAAATCAATAGCTGTGAACAACAGAAGTAGGTTAAACTTTCCTTTATGTGATTAATTCTTCCTGTAGCTAACCCCACTCCTAACTTCCACAGCTTCAAAAGGCTTACCTGGAGGGGCATAAAATGGCATTTGCTTTAAGCCCTGTTTTGAGAGGTTCCTGCATTCAGCTGGCCCTCACCCCTGCCAAGGTCTGTGATCTCAGTGAAGCCACCTGCGCTGAGCAGAGCTCTGATCCTCAGGTATCAAGATCCAAACCATACTTTCCACTGTCTGAATACTGGCTGCGCAGAGCAGTTCAAGCCCCAATGCTATATATCGCTCCTGTGACGCTCT
>NW_010131778.1:25539-35881 GCF_000699245.1 Pterocles gutturalis | reverse complement strand
TCTTGATCCCTAACAGTTCCCTCTTTGTCTATTCCAGCTTCCAGATGCACACATCACCTCACCAACTCATGGTGACACCAATACCCTCTGTCAGCCCCACTCTTCCTCCCACGTGCACCACAAAACTCATCACCTCTTCTTCACCTGCTGCCTCCGTTCTCCCCCACTGCCGTTCCCCAGCCCTGTTGCCTGCTATCTCAGGATATGCTTTATGAACCTCGCAATTATTTTTACTTTACTTAAAATTTAGCAACTGTGAGAGCAAAGTAGAAAGCAGAACCAGAAGAGCATGGACTTTCTGGGCTTTTGTGCAAACATACGAAGAAAACAAAGAAAAGAGGACAGGTTCTCATAAACTAAGAATAAAAGTAGAGTGGTCATGCTATTTGTCTCGATATGCAATAACCTTGTGCATGTCCTGTCACTCTACCAAGGCTGAGACCACGGAGCTGAACCGTTCCCATGCCAACACCTTCTCAAAGACCATATCACGCTCCAGGCAGGAGCAGGATGGAGGCAAACAGGCCTTGGGGAGGGTGGTCTGTGCCCAGTGAGCTGCAGAGACAGCACTGCTACCTCTCTCTCCGTCTGACGGGCTCTCAACCCACTGGAGAGAGGGGAGTTGTGCGCTACCTTCTGCCTGGTGCAAAATACACTGCCTCCTTCCAGCAGCAGGCAAGGGTCACAGCGAGAAGTCACCACCAACCCTACACCCCTCACCGTCACAAAGGGAAGAAAAAGCCTTTGCAGGAGGAGGAGACACTCATCTCCCCCCAAGGAGGTCTGCCTCTGGTTTCGAGAGTAAAGAATGGGGACAAATAGTAGATTGAATTAGATCTGTTTTCTTCCCAGGCATGAGTGGTGTATTTCCTCACATATAACAAAAACAACAAGCAATGTTGAAAGAAACATCTACTTACTGAGACAGCCTATTTCACCTGGGCATTCCCAGTCTCTCCTCTTTAGAAGAGGAATGACACCATCCATCCGACAATAAATGATGCAATATGCATTTGGAAAAAAAAAACCAAAAAACAAAAAAAGAGAACCACTAAACCACTGTTCTGTTAAAAATAAGAATACTAAGAAAGAAATGCTTGTATAAGAGGAGATAGTTAAGTAGTTGTACAGAAAAATAAAAAAAATACAAATAACTAAATTAAATAATTGTTGCAGTCTGTAAGAGACCTGCTGCAAACTTTCATAATATTGTTTGGAACATCAGTCACTTTGCTCTTACTGAAATTCATTTTTGATAATGCAACAGGAACATCTCAGGAATGATATTAAGTTTCTACTTTGTATTAAAGTAGAATTGTATTAGCATGGTACAGTGTGTGTATCCCTGCTGGGATTACTTTCATGCTGAAAAAAAACAATGTTATTTTTCTATTACTGAAATAAGTTATCTGTTTTGACAGTGGAAAATATATTTCACTGAACTATAAACTAACGAAATCTGTCATCTAAGAGGATATCACTAAAGCTTCTCTTCTGGTGTGCTTTCAATTCCTGGCCAGCAGCAATTCTGCTAATTTTTTTGCACAAACCCATTTGACTTGTGGCATACCTGTGAGCCCACATACTAAAGTTAGCATGTCCAGTCCAATTACTCTTCCTCAATCCTTGACCAAACTATTAGGAAATATGCCTGAGGAAAGAAAAAAAGATTGCAACTGACAAATCTATGTCTTTCTGAATAAAACTCAAGCATCCCCCTTCCAAGAACTCTCTTGATCTTGCATTTGACTACCTACATCCCAAGAGAGTGAGCCCCGAAGCAGCTTAAGGAGAGGGAGAAATGGGGAATCAGAGTCGAGTTTATATTCAAACACATCAGTACTTCACTGTCATCATTTCCCAAAGCACTCAGCCTCATCCTAACTTCTCTTTTGCAGTTCAAGCAGTGGGATCACCGGTCTCCATTCATCTCTCACACTGGTGAGTTACCTTGAACCTCTTCCAGCTGGCCCTAACCCCTCCATTTCTTGTCAGGGGATGGAAGAAGGGAGCTCTAACAGGGATCTAAAAGGAGAAGAGGGGAAGAGAAGGGAGTCACCCAATAAAATCTGCCTCTGGTACAAGCTGCAAACAGTTCCAGATATGAATTAAGGAGGTTATCAGAGAATCAAGCCCCTCACTAACGGATCAAGGCGAACATTAGCAAATCCCGGTACTTCAGCAAAGTCCAGTTTTTAGCCACATAATTACTTCAGTTCAAACCACAGTGTCCATTTCCAAACGTACATCCTAATTTGCCATTGCTGAATGCTGTGTAATTTACAGTGCATTTTGTATCAGTTCTGAAGCTGACCAATACACTTCCTCACGTTGAAGCCACATGTCAAAATGCACCTGCAGAGTAAAGGAGCTTCAATAAAAAGAGACTAAATTATCATACAGGAGGTGCAAAAAAGCAACATGAGTGTCAGGTTTGGGACTGGCTCATTTACACCATGCAGGTTCCAACTGCTGCCCTGAGGGGCATTTTTTTTTTCTTTAGCGATAACACCAGATTCAAGAAGAAGATAGGGAACTTGAATATATTCTAGAAAAGCTACTAGCAATCAACTGAGGTGCAGAAAATTGCACCTCTGAGCGAAGAACCAGCTTTCTGTCAAGTCTGCCCACGGCAGCAGGTGTCGCTGTAAGGCAGAGGGATGGCAATTAGGAAATTATTGGGACACAGACAGGAACAAGAAGCAGAAGCAGGCAAAGATGTTTTGTGGTACGTGGTAGGAACATGGAAATACTTGACAGCTGGTAGCTATGCACGCTTTCTGTGCTAACTGTTTTGGTTGCAAACATGATCAAACCGCAGATTGTTAGTATACACCTGCTTAAAAAAAAGCATGGAAACTCTTACTATTGAGGTAACAGCTTGCACAGCGGCACTCATTATGAGTAGTTTTCCATTTACTTACTGAGTGCTCGGTCCTCTTGTACACATTAAAGAGTTTGCTGTTATTCAGCACAAACAGAACTCCGTGCAGCATCTAGTTAAGCACCTCTGGAGCAAGGCTCGTGGTTGACTCCTCTGAGAACAGCTGGGAACTACCCAAATGGTGCCTTTAAGTTCTTGCAGTGGGTCTTTCAGGACTAAATTCAAACATAAATTTCTGTCACTCTTAGTGTCCAGTCATCCCAGGTTATGGAAATTGCATCTTCCAGGGAGCAGTGTCAGCTGGGTTACACCCAGCACAAACCAAGGGCCAGAAAGCCTCTGTTCTGCTCTTTACCTATGCGCCATTTCGGCCAGAGGCTGGTATTAAAGAGCACTACTTTTGACCTTCTTCAGGTCCTTTAGGATTCTGTAACGTGTTTCCTTCCACACTGCCTGGAAATTGCAAAGGCTGATGTCTCCCTGAGAGGAGAAGGGTTGTTTTTTTTTCTCCAGGAGGGTTTTCATCCTGCTGTCAAGGAGTCTCTCCCTTCTACTCCTTCATGCCTGAAATATTAGCCTTCAGTTCTCGCTGACACAAAAAAGCCATTTTCTGCTACAGCATTGCGCCATTTTACAAAGAAACTGTCAGAGAAATTAAGAACTAGTCTTCTGCTACAAAGGCTGACAAAGCAAGGGGAGTAGTTTAAATAATGACAAGGCTAGAAAAATGCTAACTCATAGTCCAGAGACTGCTAGAACAATAGTGCCATGATTTACTTAGATGGAAAAGAGGGCTGTTCCTGCTTACGAACAGATCTTACAAGGTCTTGACTTGCCCTAATGGCTGTAAGCCAGGGATAGAAAAGCCAGTGTTCTTACCACCACCACCAAAACCTAGTACTACAGGTGCTCATTTAGTTTAAACAATAAAAAGAACACTTATAAAGCAGATGTATATTATAGTAAGAAAAAATTTTGCAGAGACTTGAAATGAGCACTAGTGCAAACCCTGAATGTGCTGACTACCTGCCCTGCCTGCAGCCAGACAGAAGATGCAGACCAACAGAACCGCTGAGCAAACTCCGAGCAAAGAGGGATTCTCCTGGACAGTGTCCAGTCCTGGAAGAAGCAGGGTAAAATAGCTTCTCATCAAGGAATCCCCTTAAAGCCACAGGTAGAGCATACTTGGGCATCAGGGCATTGTGGGGCATCGGGCAAGCCAGGTACTTTATAACATCTTTTCCTCTTGTCATTCATCAGTCTCTCTTTTTTTTTTTTTCTTTTTATTTTTTTTTTTTAATTTAATATGAACAGGAGTGGACCTAAGAGTTTTTGTGCTTACAGTGAGTGGCACATTGGAGGCCCTCCCCAGACACTTCCTAAGAAAAACAAGACAGAAAGCAGACAGAAAATGGATAACATAATATCTACTAAACACACAATACCCACTGGAAGCAACCTGCAGGTTGCTAATGCTGGTCCCTAATGCAGCAGCTCTCTTTTACTTATGTCTGTACAATATCAAATAAAACACAACCTCTGGGGAAGAAACCCATCACCTCCTGCTGTTCCTCTATGTATGCAAGACCTCTTCTCATTTAACAGCTCTGCAAAGATCCTGAGCTGTGATCAGAAAAAAAAGGCGCCAAGAGTATGTGCTTTGCTGTGGACTGGACCCAGCCTCCCGTGACTGCGACTGATCAGCTAGGCAGGAGGCGACAGGCTCGGTGCTCTACTCCTGCGATATTTTTCCCTGGGAGCACTTGGTCTGTGACCTGAGGAAGGTGTGCAGCCACACCAGGGGTGGGTTCAGGCAAAGCAGGAACAACCGCAGCCCTGCAGACAACACAGGCTTGGGGAAGGGGACACTTCACTGCTACATCCATCTCAGGAGGCAGAAGTCAAGCCCAAACTCTGAAAGCACAGCCTGAACCCGGGGAGACCCAGCAGCAGCTTATATACCTGCCCTGTGAAACACCTTTAGAGGAGGAAAGAAAATCCTGCAGACCACAGTCAGGGAAGAATAAGGTTGTAAAAGGTTTTACTTCACATAAAGCGTAACATCATATTAGTGATTATAGTGCAAACAGGCACCAATTTTATTTAAAAATTGGATTTTGGCTGTCTTCATATTTTTTGAAAACGATTTTAGAATTGCATGGCCTGGTAAAATTTGATTTTCCTTGGATTAAATAATGGGCTTCTGTATACATAACAGCAATGTATTGCTTGCAATATCCCTTTGATAGACAAGTTTCAGGGAAATCTGTTTTGAAAACGTATTTAGTAGTAAAATCAGAAACCATTTTCAAACTAAACACTTCTGTTTTAAAAGGCATGACTTTTATTAAAGAAATGCTTGTGGTAACATAAGGAAATGCAATCACACTATAAGAAAAAAAGGGAGAGTATGATGTGTGCAATGAGAAAGAAAGGACTGCTGCTCAAAATGTTCAATATATTCAGTACACTTCAAGTATTTCTGTTGCTTAGAGTATTAAAGCATGCTAAATTTCCACCTAGGTGGTTTTTTTCCCCCTGTATTTACTATTATGTAGCAACATTAAACTGGTCTTTATAGTAGTTTTGTAATTTTAAAATATTTTTATTCTCCCCTTTAGTCTAGTTGCATGGACTGTTTTAAAAACCGTTAAAAGTTTTAAGCTATCAAACAGCAAAGCAGCCCTGAAAGCAAAATTAGATTTTGTTACTGCAATTGCCGTAGCAGCAGAAGTGTGCCCTGTGGGTGACCGACGGATCTTCAACATTCCTGTGACATGGTTCACACTAGCTTGGCCCACATCCTGACCTGACTGCAGCCCATAATAAAGCGAGCAGCGCTGCATTAAATGTAATTCTCCTACAAGTAAGTTGCATCAAGTTTCCAAGGTGTCCTATCATTAGGAAAAAAAAAGTTTCAGCTTTGGCGGAGGTGAATCCACACAGCTACAGTGATTTAAAATCCCACCGCAGAGAGCCACACATGCAGTGTATGTTTGCTCATATTGGATGTTGTCAGCCCTCAATTTTGAACCATCTGTTATTGCACTGAAATCCAAATGAGTTTTTCAAAGACAGAATGCCCAACCCAACAGCGAAAAGACAGCTGAAATGTCCATAAACATGTATCTCCCAGATACCTGCGAAGCCTGAAAATCTGTGATAATAAAATTCAGAAAGGCAAGCAAGGTACAAGAGGCTACTGAACCATAATTTCTGTTTTCACTGAATCATCTTAAAATATACATTAAAAATATTGCATCTCAAATCTATTTGTGGAAGTACATCATCTGTATCAAAAAGCTGCTATGCCCTTGACGATATGAAGATCCAAGTGTGGTCTGTAGTATCAACCATGGCATCTTCTTTAGTGAGCTTTTGATGTTATTTATGTCCAATTGAGATCAGTTACTTCAGCTGCATCTTCTGCACACATTCACTAGCCTTCCAAACAAGCACATACTCCTTTTACTCAATATTAACTCAAATAAAATGCTTTTCTCCCAGAACTATTGAATTTGGTGTCATAACTCAGCTACATAAATAGCCCCACGAGCCGAAATTGAGAAGCACCAGGAATCACTGCTTGAGGACAAGCATTTTTTGAGATATTCCAGATAGAGCCATTTCTTTTTAGTCTTTAAACCACATCATAATGATACTGCACCTCAGGTTCAGGAAAGCTGGGTAAGTAAAATGCTTCCAAAACAAGCAAGTTTTTACAAAATTGAAAGTGAATAGAAAATAAAAATATCTGTTCTAAATTTTCTTAGAGGAGCCTTCCTTCACCTTGCAACTTAAACTGAACAACGAAAAATAGACTAAAGGATCTCCTTAGTGTCTTTTTAGTGCAAAGCTAAATAATATCTTTGAAACTGCCAGAATCAAACTTTAACCAAAATTTCCAATTTCTTACGATAAACTAAGCTATAGAGTCTGTTACTTGGACCAAGTTGCAGGATGTGATTGGACAAAGGAGGACCCCAGTTCATCTGTTCCCACCTCCTCCCCAATTCAAACACAAACATGTTGCAAGCCTCAAACTACCCAAGTGTAGCCCCTATTGTACTCCTACTTTTCAAAGGGATGTCTCCGTATCACCCTTTCTATTCCCTAATATCCAGCTCACCTTGACTATCTCTTGCCAAGCTACTGCTAATGGAAAAGGAAAATACATATTTAAATCCCTCTCCTACTCATCAAATCTGAATAAATAAAAAGACATCATTTAATCATTAGTCTGAACCAAGAATGACACTAATACAGACACAGAGGAACTCTAAATAAATAATTTTATTTTTGTTTGGGTTTTTCTCCCCCTCTAATTTAAGGGTGACCATTAAACTCCACTTTCCTCTGCCATTTGAGAGTTATGTGGCAATCCCAAACACATGAAAACAAATTGTTTATGTCACCTCCTTCTCCTCCTCCATGCACTGCATTTATGGTGGTTGTAACTTTGCTACTTATAAAGAGCAACAGAAAATGCAGTCCAAATGCAGCAAAGTCAGTTTTAACTAATAAAAGGAAACCTCATCACAGAAGGAAAAAGTTATCAGCAAACTTAAAACCCATCTGAAATTAACACAAAAATTCACTTTCCCAGCAGCCGTGCAGTACATTCAGAGCCAATTCCCTCAAGGAGTGCTCAACTTAGAGAAAGGGATGAGGGAAGAAGTGAGGAGAAATAAGTAAATCAGGAGAAGCACTATGTGCACATCTATATACATAAATTTTTCTTATTAGCATAGTCACTGGATAAGCCTATTTCCTACAGATTTAAATATACAACTTTAACATGTTATTTCTTGTGGTTTTTAAATGCACCGTTTCCACTACACAGCTTCCAAGTCATTAAATTTCAGACAAGCATCTGAGGGAAGAAAATTTAAAAAAATACATATATTAAATAATTTTTAACAAAACTAGATCAAGCAGAATTTCACTTTAAAACCTTCCCAAAAGAAACAGGACAATCCACACAAGTTTATCACTCACAAATTTTTTTCAAAGTAAAAGAAAATGGAAATTATTCTTTCACAGCTCAAGCAGATCTACCAGCACATTGCATTTTATTATCGCCTGTACCAGGATCCTCTGCTTTCATTCCAATATCCCCTGCTTTGGAAGGATAAGTGTTCTGAATCTACTAGAATCTCTAGGGACTGCCTTATAAAAAAAACCCCAAAAAACCATCAAACGAAGTTCTGCACTTCTTATTTATATATGTACATAAAAATTGATTCTATGCATATTAACATTGTATATACACTAGAAAGTTAAAGATTTTTAGCAATTTTTCTAACAAGAGAAAAAACTTTTTAAATTTACGTAAACTTCCTTTGGAAGCAGAAAAACAATATTTATTGTCAACACGGTATCTTTTCAACAGCAAATACTATTTCAGAAATATTTTGATTCATATTTTAGGTATATGGAACTTGATATTAACTGTCGTAAAATTCAAGGTAATAGGTTATGCTAAACTATCTGAAGAGCATTAGTATAACAATATTTATTCATAAAGCAGTAAAAACAAGGAAAAAAAGCTCTTCAGTGAAAGTTCTGCTCTTTCAACAATGTTTCTGACAAATACTTTTGAATCATACATATTCAGTAGGGCGGTTAAACTCACTGAGCTTCTTTTAATGTTCTTAAAAAGTACTTTAATGCATCCGTCTGAAGAGCACCCCACCCAGAGCAGCCCCAACCAGGGTGCTGGGGCTGTACCCAGCCAACAGCCATTTCTCCACGATGGGAGGCAGCAGGGCTGGGTTCAAGGTGCACAGCGCCACCGGGGACTGAAATGCGGGAAACCATTGGCCACATGCCACCACCACAAAGTCCAGTTCAGGTCAGATCTTGAAAATCATTCACCCTAGTAATGCTTGCGCAGACACTAAGCCTCATGGAAGCCTTCTCAGGAGGAGGCAAACACAGACCTCCTCTGTGGTCCGTAACCTGACTCATTGCCCAGAGCACGCAGGCTCAGAGGCCAAGGACCCAACGCAGATTCCCAGATGAGGGCACAAAATACTCCCAGTACCTAAGCAAGCACAACTGATTTCATACTTCACCACATACATCAAACATGTGCCATCTTAAATTAAGATCATGCCAGAGAAGCAACATGAAGTCATTTTCTTCATGGTCTCCAGCAAGCTTAAATGAACTATGCTCTTCCCATCTGTGATTCAGAAACAGGGAAGAATGATAAAAACAGAAACATCTGAAAAAAACAGAATATCCACTGTTAAGTTCAATAAAAACACTGGAATGAATGTGCCTCCTCTTGATGACTTAAAAGCAGGTATTCTTTTAGGAGTTATCATGCCTGTGCAGGAAACTGTGGGGGTTTTTGTTGTTGTTATAAAAAAAATAAATACCACTACCACCAAAACCCCCAAACAAACCCTAGTAAGCAGAAACCTTTGCCACCCAGCCCAACAGGATTTTCTCACTGAGTGCCAGTGGCAAGGGAAGCACAGTAAAGACCTAAATACCACCCATCCCTTCCCAGTTCTGCTGCTGCAACCACGCAGTTAACATTCTGCTGCTGGTGCTCTGTGATGGAGACGTTGTGTTCTCATGTCTTCCATTCTTTTCCTCGCTTTCCCTCTTCCCCCTCTCCCTCATTCAATTTTGTGTCATGTTCATTTTGTTTGTTTGTATGAGCACAGAGCAAGTGAACTGAGCCCGCATCGTCAATTAAACCAAAGTCAATTTAGAGAGAAGTACAGAAGGTTAATTAACTGCTAATGATTTTGGCATTTGTTTAGGTTAGTCCCTTAACTTAATTTATTGATGTGACAGTATATCAATGTGCCGTGATTTATAAAAGACACCTGAAAAGCAAAAAGGTTGGTCATGCAACATTCACAATTGCACATTAAAAATATGTACAGCGGTAATAAAAACTGTTTTAAGGGAACGCTATCAGATCATAAACATTAATTTCACACCTGAAACAACATATCAGAGAACTGCCCTGAGAACCAGACAAGCCCAACTGAGCCACAGAGTATTCTCCACTCTTAGCAACGTGTTAGTACTAAAGTTCATAAATACGACTTTAGAAACTTAGTGCCAGGCTGCCATTTCCAAAGCCCTCGCCGAGGTCATGTCATGGCATACCCTGATGCACTGTATTTTCACAGCTGCAGGTTAACAGTGAAAATCGGGGACATGCGACATCGATGCAGATTTGAATGAAGGCTGCTCTTATGATGAGCACAAGGTAAGCTGCGGCACAGACAGTACAACCCAGTACATTTACTTCAAGTTAACTTTTATGTAAGAAATTAAAGCCAACTGTGACAACAGCATGAGAGGATAAATAAATACATGATTCTCAACCACTTTCAGTCACGGGTCAATCTTTCAGGCTGAAGCACTCGAGCACGGACAGGTCAGGCTCCTAAGAAGCACAAGTACAGATCACAGCGTGTGCCAAGGAAG
>NW_010131778.1:0-25529 GCF_000699245.1 Pterocles gutturalis | reverse complement strand
TCCTGCTGAGGTGGGAAGGCAAAGTGGCACGGCTTCGATGAAAACGTGAAAGTTGGCTTGGCGCAGCATTTAGGATTTTGAACAAAAGCAAAAATTAACCTCTGTGGGGTTCCCCCCCCCCACAAAGGAACAGAGCTACTTTCTTACCAACTTCAGATGTAGTGTGTGCACCTTCTGTCTGCAGAGGTCAAAGCTGAGATGAGCAGGTAACACGCTGGGGCTCAGCACCACAGGGCAGCAAGGAATCATGTTGCCATTCATCTATGCACTGAAATCCTAATTAGGCTTCTCAGCAAGAGCCTTTTGGGATTCCAGCAGAAAATTAAGGTATATGTGAAAGTCTCCTATGCTAGGGGTCTTGCACAAGGACTACAGGAGGTAGGGAATCTCAGCGAGAAACATCCATCCAGCCACTGCCCTTTTCTCACTCTAAGAGCAATACAACTCTACATTTTAATTTCAAAGGATCAACAGGCAACTAGGAACCATCCTGTAGTCAGGATATTTAGAACAAACCAAAAAAGCCTTGTCACATTTTTAGCAGTGCAAATGCAGAACTCGGGGTAAGAAAGAGACTGAGATAGCAATCAGCACTTATTGCAGTAATACAGTGGACCTGAATAAAAGATAATTAACTTATTAGTGAACTTTCACCCAAATCAGCTCTCTCCATCATTAACAGTCTGTAACGAAGACAAAGGTAAATGGAAGATGAAGATAAGAAATCATTCAGGAAAGTGTTTTAAAAACAGCCCTGCTGGTACAGAACATCATGTGGCTACACTGCCATTATATCTAGTACATAAATTGCAAGGCAGATATATTTAAAGAAGTGTGGATGCTTAACCAATGCCCTGAATCAAGAGCTACAATAAATAAAAGATTAATGACATTTTTTTGTTGGGAGAAGACCCTCAGAGAAGAGGGAGTTCTGCCTTGTGCAAAACAATGAAATGAAATGCAGACATTAATTTTCACTATCTCCACTGAACTTCTGCAAAATAAACATATTTGCAGACCTTGCTGGTCACAGTAGAGATAAGAGCAGCACATATCTAAGAAATAATAATAATAAAAAAGTCAAGTTGTAAACCAATGCCACTATTTTCATTCTCACCATGTCACCAGGGTAAAAATCAAAGAAAAATCTAACATATTACAAACAAGAAGAGTGCAGCACCTGGTGAGAGCTGGGTTGTGTGTCTGTGCACAACCTGTCATAAGAGACAATATACACATTTCTCTCAAAGCCCTCCTAGACAAACCATACTTGTTAAAAAATATCTGAAGATGAAGAACGCTGCTCTTGCTTTGCAGCATGAGAATGAAACAGACAGCACTGAGATACAATTCTCTGCCCTTCTACAGCCGTGTTGCCTGTGTGACTCCAAGGAAGTCATTTCACATATTTCTTCTTCTACTATACACTGTTATGTGGTCATGTTATCCCTGAAATACGCAAAATACTTTAATATGTACCATGCCATAATCAAGTCCTGACTGGCCAGAAACTTGTGAAGGATTAGCACTGCAACCAAACGTGGCACAGCAAAGGGGCTGAACAGATTCCAGCTCTCATTTCATTATGTAGTATCCCAAGGCAGCTGTCAGGAAGAGGAAGAGATTCAGCTGCTTCTTTCACACTGCAGGTTTCTATCTGTCAGCCACAGCAGCTTCAGTGGTGCTCCTGTGTTCGAGTGATATCATAATACATGGATACCGACTGTGCTGGCACAGCCAGAAGAAAAGCAGTGGTGGCTGAGAGACCATTGTCATATTCAGTCTTTTCATCCCTTAACTCCCTCAGAAATACAAGGACTCCATACTTCATGGCCCTCTACACACAGAATTTGTTGTTTGGCTTAGAATCATAGAATCACAGAATCATTCAGGTTGGAAAAGACCTCAAGGATCATCAAGTCCAACCCACACCACTTAACCCACTAACCCATGTCCCTAAGCACCACATCTACACGTTTCTTGAACCCCTCCAGGGATGGTGACTCCACCACTTCCCTAGGCAGCCTGTTCCAATGCCTCATCACTCTTGCAGTGAAGAAATTTTTTCTAATATCCAGCCTAAACCTCCCCTGGTGCAACTTGAGGCCGTTTCCTCTTGTCCCATCACTTGTTACTTTAGAGAAGAGCCCAGCACCCACCTCACTACACCCTCCTTTCAGGCAGTTGTAGAGAGTGATGAGGTCTCCTCTCAGCCTTCTCTTCTCCAGACTAAACACCCCCAGCTCCCTCAGCTGCTCCTCATCAGACCTGTGCTCCAGACCCTTCCTCAGCTTCGTTGCCCTTCTCTGGACCTGCTCCAGCCCCTCACTGTCCTTCTTGTGGTGAGGGGCCCAAAACTGACCCCAGGATTCAAAGTGCGGCCTCACCAGGGCCGAGTCCAGGGGCACAATCTCTGCCCCAGTCCTGCTGGCCACACTATTGCTGATGCAGCCAGGATGCTGTTGGCCTTCTTGGCCACCTGGGCTTTTCAGGTGAATGCACGATTCAGTATGATTTTGCCCGAGACAATCAGGAATACACCTCATGCATTGCTACCCTGCCGCCATCTGAATGACAAAGGGCTGCAAAACTTTATCTCCCCACCCTCCTCAGTGTCCTTGAGCCTAGAGCTACCCAAACGAGACCGAGTTCTGGCTTTTCTGTGACATCTTCCTTCCCATCTCTTGCAGGACACATGAGAGTGCAACAGAGCTGCAGACCCAGAGAACTGCAACTCTCACCTTGGTCCCTTCTTGAAATGGGGGAATGTGGGAGGGAAGACAAAGACAAAAAGATAAAAGGTTGCTTTTATAAATTCCATTCCCTCCTATGCCAGCTGTGCCTATTGAATTCTCTCCTTAAGAAAAATCCCAGAGATTTTCACATCAGGCTTTTAGACGTTTTTATGACACGGTCTAACCTAGCCTCTCGATGCACCCCTGTGTTCTCCCAGATTTCAAGTCATGCTGAAGTCATGGATGAGAACATGTCTGAAAATAAAGCATGATACAGAAAAAACGAAAGTGCTTCACTTGCAGGTTTCAGACGCTACTGGATATGCCCTATTGATCCAGCCATGCAGAGCTCTGAGCTGTTACCAGGCAGCTCCAGAATACAGCCACTCAAGGCCAACACCATAGAAATAGCAAATATCACAAAAGCTGGACAATCTTTTTGCCATTTTGAAAATCCTTCAATTCAAAACTATATATCCTCCTACTTGCCACAAGCTTATTTTGAAATCCAAAAGTAATTTTCCACTTGCTGCTCCTGCTGCTCTTGCCTCTCTCCCCCTTGCAATCATTGCACAGCAATAGCACTGCAGATCCACTGTTCTCAAAGGAGCAAAGATTGTGCTTCTTTCTCCTCAGACCTACACCAAAAGTGAAGCTCCTTTCTAGCTTCACTTTAAAAAAAAATTTAAAAAAACAACAACAACAACAAAAAAAAAGCCCTGCAAAACAACCCTCCCCCAAATCCCGGGGAGATAAAGCAGAAGCAGTTTGATTTATCTTCCTCAGTAAAATGCATCCTGCTTTGACTACCAGTAAAACCACCTCCTTGCAAAGTGCTGAAAAGCGTAGGAAGAAGGCTGTGGCAGAAATGTGAAATCTCCTTTGAAAGTTTAGTCAACTGAGGAAAAACTGGCAGTAAGAAGAAAAAGAAGTCTTTTCTCCTCACACTCACCTGGCCTCTACACATGCTTCCTTTCACCTTAAAAATTTAAATCTCAACTGTTTAAGAAAAAAAAAAAAAAAAAACAACAAAAAAGCCTAACAACTTCATCCTTAGCTGTAAGTGAAAGCAAAACTTCAGACATGGCCAGCTAGCTGCACAGCAGTTCTCCTCTGCTGGAGAAAGGAAAACAGATACTTGGGACTGCCCCAGCAATTAAGATCTTTACTTCACACAGGGATAAGAAGGAAAACACACCACCCCCAAGGCACATCCCTTGTCAGCATAAAATCTACATAAACCACTTATTACAAATGAGTCATATTATACTTTTCTGTGCTACCATATCCTCCGGATTGTGATCCCTGTGAGTGTGAGACTACAGCCCAAGAAGGTTTCTTAACAGGCAAAGCTATGCTTGCTCTGCAAGACAGCATCACATAAAACTACTGCCTTCCCACCACACCTAAAGGTTTAATCCATGAGCATTCAGCTCTGCCAGTTGATTTAAAAAACAGCAGTAGCGTACAGATAGTCACCACAATTACTTTCTGATTTATTAGAAATTTCTATGGGTTAGGATTTATTAGGATTTCTGTGGATCCTTGAGAAGTCATTTAAAATAGGGCAGAAAGTTTTAAAAGCATATATTTGTTTTCTGAGATATGATAACAACAAGAGCATGCGCAGAAAGATTCAGGAGGGAGTTAGATTGATGAGGGAGCAAAAGTAAGTGGGGATCTGGAAAACAAACATAGCCTGATTATAGGAGAGGCTGAGGCACTGCTGTTAACTGAAACTCTTTTTCTCAAAACCAGCTGCTTATAATAATCTCTTATTGCTAATGAAACCTTTCCATTGCCCCTATATTATTTTTGTTAAATGACACTCAACCAAAAGCTCGCTATTAATAATTTCTTGATAGGTACTAATCTTCCCTAATCAACACCAGCAGAGACCTACAGTTTCCTAAGTGAAAACCAATACTTTGTGCTTAAAGCTGGGGCTCTTCTGTCCCAATTGTCAAAGCACTTAGTATCCACTGATATTCTTCAAGATATTACCCACCTACATTATTGATTGAGACACTGGCATTTTTTCACGCTCCTGCTCTTCATACCTGAAGTGAAGGTAGCCCATGGGCATGTTGGAGATTTTGTCTTCTTACTTTTTGTGAAAGACCAGGTGCCTTTTTTTTTTGTTTGTTTGTTTGTTTGTTTTTGCATGAGGTATTAACCTACATTGCTGAATGACATGGATTTTGAGCCAGGCTAATGGAAGAGGGGAAGAGGAGGAAGAGAGAGCTGGCATCCAAAGCTGAAGAGAGGAGAGGAACAGGATAGTTTTCTCATTGCCCAAAATGATACTGCACTACCAATTTTTATACTATGTCCGGCTAGAAAAATCAGTTTACGTAGTAATATTTATATCAAAAAGCATGAAGAAAATATTCTCTGTGGGACTTGCACCTTCAGCATATCCTTTACTGTCTTTAGTTCTTCCAGCTATAGAAATTCAGGGAGAGATATACAGGGGAGTAGCTGGGGAAAACAGTTACCACTCAAACCTTCATAGCAGGTACTGCCATTCAAGGATTCTTACGAGTGGGGGGGAAAGAAACAATTCGAAGAAAAAGCTTCCAACAGGCTATGTATGTTTTTATATCTAAAGGCAATTGTCATGCTTGAAGTGTCTCCAGACCCACCATGAGAAGTCAGCATGTTTGCACCCCAAATAGATTTTTCTTTTCAACAAGACTACATGACAGCCTGTGGTGGGTCAACCCTGGCTGGATGCCAGGTGCACACCAAAACCACTGTCACTCCCCCTCCTCAGCTGGACAGGGGAGAGAAAATACAATAAAAGGCTCATGGGTCGAGACAAGGACAGGGAGAGATCACCCAGCATTTACCATCACAGGCAAAACTGATTCAACCTGGGGAAATTAGTTTAATTTATTACCAACAAAATCAGAGTATGATAATGAGAAATAAAATCAAATCTTAAAGCACTTTCCCCCACCCCTCCCTTGGGTCACAGCCTCCTTTGGGCATCACCTGCTCCATCACAGGCTCCTCCACAGGCTGCAGGGGAATCTCTGCTCCGGCGCCTGGAGTACCTCCTCCCCCTCCTTCTGCACTGACCTTGGTATCTGCAGAGTTGTTTTTCTCACATATTCTCACTCCTCTCTCCAGCTGCAGTTGCTATTGGGCAGCAATTTTTTCCCCTTCTTAAATATGTTATCCCAGAAGCACTACCACCATCGCTGATGGGCTCAGCCTTGGCCAGCGGTGGGTCCATCTTGGAGCTGGCTGGGATTGGCTCTATCAGACATAAGGGAATCTTCTAGCAGCTTCTCACAGAAGCCACCCCTATAGCCCCCCAACTACCAAAACCTTGCCACACAAACCCAATACACTGCCAGTAAGACAACTAGTACAGAGGCTGATAATTTAGGAACAACGTATAGATGAGCTGGATAAAACAAGACATCAACTAAAGATTTAGCTGTTACTGAACAAGTGGTACCAATACATGCTATTTATACACAGATTCAACCTCATGCTAACACTACAGCATTTCAAGCTCTCACGGTACCTCATGGTGGAAGGTCTGTGGGCGGTTAACAAGACAAACGCAGCTTTGCAGCCTGCTTGCTCTGGCTGCTCTTCAAAGGCAGTGAATTACCCCAGGCCTTTGTTGTAATCTCAGGCACTGTTTCTTTTCTACAGAAAGTCTTCTGCTCCTACCATTAAATAAGGACAAACAGCCTTTAAGATGGAAGCTTTTCCAGAAGAGTGGTTCTTCCATGTTTGGCCCTATTTTGTCCCTGAGGACAGAAAATGTTGATGAGGACTTCAGGAGGCCATGAGGTGCTGTGTGTACTAGCGGGAACATTTGAGTTCTGCTTTTGTCCTCAGTATTGCAAGAAAAAACATCCAAACCCTCAAAGACAAGCATTTGTGTGCATTGGAGCTGCCTTAAAGACAGATGCTGCCTTGAATAATAGTTTCCAAAACTTTCCTGATTTCACTACTGATGTTTTCTACGCTTCACCCTACCCCTTCTTCTCTGATAATTTTATATTCCCATTTTGATAGTCCCTCAAAACACATTAAGGAAGAAACAAAGTTCTAGGTTCCCTCAGTATCATACATCCTCTTGGACCTTAGAAATAGAGATGCTACACAGCCAATGCCAACTCCTGTAACAGCAGACTAGAGAGAGTCCTGCTTCTTGCCACCCAGCCTCCACATGCTGGCAACACTTGTACCCAAAAGATGAACAGCAAAGTCCAATTTAAGAACTGGGTACCTCCTCCTGTGTTCCTGACATAAGGCAGAAGGGCAGTTACTCCAATATGCTCCTACGTTTCAATGCTACGTACAGTTTCAGGTGAGAAATTGCCCATTGTCTTCACCACGATGGAACCACGGGTTCCTTTGGAATTAACTCTTCATTGAGAGCACTGTACACATTGGTTACTGTGCATGTAGAAAACATACTATTCTTAGATTAAACTCTCTTTAGGAATATAGCTCAGTAAAAGCACAAGCCCTCAAACCCCAACACACTGTCCTCTGTAGGCTCTGAAACAACTTCCTAGCACACACCAGAAATTCCTAGAACATTTCCATTTGGGGACAAGGAGATATAAACCTATTTGGTGTTCACTCTCCATATAGTTCCAATACCACTGAATGCTTCTGACCAAATCTTTTTTTAGAACATCATCATGCAGTGACAAAAGACCCTAGAAGATTCCACTGAGAGAATTACGGAAACTATAACCAAATGGAAGATAGTTTACAATTAAAGAAGTCAAGCAATCTGGATTATAGAATCTAGAACTAATCCTGGAAACAGACACTAACAAAGAAATGCACTGTCTAGTCTGCGTGCAAATGTTTGCTTTAATTTTGACACACTATTTACACTATGAATATTCGTATGTTCTTATAATTAAAATTCAGTGCTTGGCACAAATTAGGAGGCTTGAATTGCTTTGATTATTCCTTATATCACTGCGCTTATTATTTTATTGCATAGCCAGCTAGGATTTACTTACTTATTTAGTGTCTATCTGAAAACCTTAGGCACTAGCTCTAGGAGAGAAAGGCTCTCCTTTTTTGCTGCTGTAGGCTGCATTGCATAGTTGTCCCATGGATACTCGTATTTCCTGATGTTACTATTTTTTATGCCATTCATAAACTGAGATCATATGGATAGTATCAGTAAAGAATCAGGTAACCAATTCAGTCTGCCCATATCCTTACGTTGGGAGTGTGATGAAGAGGTCCCTATTCTTTTGCTTCTATTACAGTAAGAATCTTCATACTTCCCTTCTGTCATGTGAGAAACATAAAAAATACTCTCAGTCCCTATCTTCCACGTTGCATTTGCTGCAGAACTGACTGTTTGAATTACTACCACATCTGGGAGCCAGAAATATTTTATCCCACATCCATTAAACTTGCTTCCTACACAAATCAGATTGGCCGAGTCACTCACTACATTTCTATTAAATCTTCTTACTCACTTATTCATCATTGGCTTTTTATACAGCTAGTTGTGATTTAGCTCTTTTGTTATAGCCATTAAGATGTTCCCATGAAGAGCACAACACAAGCAGAAGCAATAGGATATAAGCACGCTCTACAACTCACTCCATCAATTTACATGCTGAAGATGAGTTTGGAAAATCCCATGAACTTTAATAGGCATTATGTACACAAATATCCACT
Organism: Pterocles gutturalis; assembly: GCF_000699245.1. NCBI lineage: Eukaryota > Metazoa > Chordata > Aves > Pterocliformes > Pteroclidae > Pterocles > Pterocles gutturalis. Next base: position 17,109 of record NW_010131778.1, on the reverse strand, counting down.
GCACTGCTGAGATATTTAGCCTCCTAAAACCACAAAGCCATAAACCACCTCCTTAAGCCCCAGAAAGCTCAGAGAACTCATTATTACTTCAATTAGTGAAAAGCAGTTGCATTTACAGAAACACCCTCCACACTGCTCTGGCTAAGGTCTCTTCTGAATTGCCAGAGAAAAGCATTTGACTGACTTACACTCCACTTTCAGATCCTTTTTTTCACTCTAGGCAAAATGCTGGAGGTAAGTCTTAGTGCAAAAAAAACATGTTCTTGACCGAAAATTTACAATGCTGCAGCAACTCCCATTTACTTGCTATGGAGAAAGGTCAAGATCCAAACCAGTTTTTACCTCATGAGGTCTCCTATGATCTTAAGTCTGGAAGATGTGATAGTATCTTGATAAACATTACTACATTGCTAAGTTGCAACTTTGCAGACGTTGAGTCAGTGAGTTTAAGAAGAACCTTCCACGAAGCCTACATCTACTAACATCCTCCCAGAGAGTTTCTGTATCACCATATATCCAGTCTCTATAAACAGATTATTTCCTCCAATGGTTCAGGAATGTTTCTAGCATCAGGTGGCACGTGCCACCTTTCTGAGAACTAGTAGGCTAATAGGATGCTCTGTCACTCATGGCATCAGCTACTCACCGTTTAATTTCAGTCTCATTCCTGCCTGGCTTACACCATTCTGTCAGGAAAAGGTGAACACATAAAAAGGATTATTCTCTTCTTGGTCCTCTTAAAGAAGAAAAACTCCCTCAGAAGCTACAGCCTTACTGCTGCACACAGAGTGGTCCAGGATAGCAACGCACAGCTTTACCAACCCCATGGGAATCAAGACGCCTTTACAGGTGAAATTTCCCACCGTAGCTGCCTTCATTAGAATCCAAACCCAATCCTCACCAGGGGAGTAAGAGCTATTACCATTTTAAGTAGGGAAGGCTTACAATAGAGACCGAAGGAGGAGAAGGAAAGATAAGAGCTCTTTCTAGGTTTGGCTGCCAGCAAGGTCAGAGTAAAGAGATTAGAATTAGCAATGCAAAACACTCAGCTCCAGAATCACTTCCCTCACTGATCAGCACTTGACAATCTTCAGATATCATCCCAGGGAGCATCGACTCATTCATTGCCTTGCCTGAGATCTACAGCTTGAGGGGACGGCTTTTTATAAGCAGAGTGGAGTGAATTAGTGGAGTCATTTTTTGCTACCTCTTGGTTTTGTTATCTGAGGTTTTATAAAAGAACAACAACAACAAAAAAAAAAAAAAAAAAAAAAAAAAAAGAGGCACAAAGCCAAAGCAAGAACATCAGGAAATCCAGGCAGACTCCTGTTCCCTCTTGCTTCCCAGGTCTGAGCTGTCCAAGTGAGCACAACTGCTTGCCCTTGCAACTGCAATGTGCTATCTGATGGCACACTGATACGGGTTCTGCCAAATTCAGGCACTCATTGGAAGTACTAAAAGACATTTAAAATAATAGAGGACCGTGAAAGTGAGCAAAGAGGTGTTACACAAAACAGTCTCATCTGCCACACTCCAGTAAGCAGCAGCAGATTTTAAGGATCTGGCCATCAAATGGCCACCAAAGGAGCAGTCTCCATTATGCAGAATGAGGCTGTCTGATGATGCTGGCTTGAGAGTTCTTCAGATATCACACAAGCTTTCTTGCCTTTCAAAGCCAAACCCCTAACGATCCCTGGTATCTCACCTGTATCCCCAGAAGAAAATTTCACCCTCAGAATGAACGCCAGTGCAAAAGACAGAGTAAGCTCTTCCCACACTTCCTACTATGCTTTCTAGATAGTTCGCTAGTAGAAAAAATTAAAACAAACCACTTAAAGATTTTATATGGATGAAAAAATATTGGTTTACTAAAAAAAAAGAAAAAAAAAAAAGGCAAACACCCCTCCTAGGAAGGTATACTCAGTTTTTGTTAACCTACAGAAGCACAACAGTGCACACCATATCAGGGTATTTCCTGTGCTAGGACTGGGTTCAGTCCTCCATTCCTTGTGCCCTAACTTTTAATTCTTGCTATTGTTCATAGAATTAGAATGAAAAAGCGTAAGTCATCAGGGGTATCCTAACTTTTCTTTTTTTCGTACTACATGGTTCAGTTTTCTTAAGGAAGCCATTTGTACCGTGCAGTAGAATGAATCAGATAATGTACAATAATATGCAACAGCATCTAAAAGCCTACATTATTGTACTCAATTATATTATTTTGTCCTACCTTCCATTATGTTTTTCTGCTATGGGTTTTAATTATTTCCAGCAACCACTAATGAGGTCAGAGACCATAAAAAAAACCAGTGTATACAAGACTCACTAAAAGATGGGTCAGTCTCTTTTTAGATTAGAAAGGTTTTAAAAGAGAGCTTTCCACTCCATCTCTGGAACAGAAGCCTCTTCTTTTTCTTCTAAAGAGAACATGCACATAATTATTAGGGTTTTTTCTTGCCATTAGTCAGGTTTTCATGAAACGTCATTATAAAAAAAGATGTTATGTTCTACCTTTGCACAGAGACCAATGCTTCTTGGTAGCTTAAAAAAACCCCAATTCCTTTCTTCTGCCACTCTCTCTATCCACTTGCACTTAGCACACATTGATTTTTATCCCATCTTTTTAAAGGAGCATCAGCCATCACAGCTCTGTTTTGTTTATTTTCATCAATACTAGTGAGAACATGTACCACATTAAAGAAAAAAAAAATAGGGCTGGTAGCTGTTACAGAGAAGAGTGGGGAGGGAAAATGGCAACCATGCAACACCAGTAGTTCTCATAAGTAACACAACTTCCAAAATCTCTTTTCCTGTGTTTTACAATCTTAGTGTTTTGCACAAAGTGGGTTTTCTGGTGTCTAGCAGTAAGCTTATGCTATAGTGTCAGTGAGAAGCTATGTCAGGAACTAGCAGTAACGTTATTCTCTCCCTTTCTCTCTCTAGTTACCTATATCCACAAAGCTTACTGCAAGTTATTATTTTTGACACTTCTATCCCTCTCTCAAATTTGTATAAATTGGTCAGCCAATTTAAAACTTATTTTGGAAGACAAACAGACAGTGCAATCACATATCCCTTATGTAATAATATAACTTTACATTGCTGTAAATTAACGAGCTGGCACAAAGAATCGCAACATCCCTCCCACCTATGAGCACACTGCACCTTTAGCGTGTGCAAGTATACGGTACTTTGACTAACCTCAGGGTGTGAGTTTAGGTGAAAGCATGAGCCGTAGCGTAGTGAAGGGGACATGGTAGTTAATGCACTGCACTGCATCCAAAACGATCCAAGGCTTTCTTATTCACCCCAACAGCAATGCTTCTGGACAGCCAGTTTTGGGAGGATATGTTCTTTTCTTTAACAGACGTGTATCATAGAGTGTTACCCACTATTCAAAAAATACATGTGCTGCAGGGCTTCCTTCTAATTTCACACTGGCATCCACTAATAGTATGATCAACTAAGGAAAAAGCCCCACACCTGTAAATAAATCACCTAGGTTCCTTAACAGCCTGCTCATTTGCTTAATTTCAGTTATCTTTAGCCTGTCCTAGATTGCAACTTTTATTTGATGTTATTAAGAAACTTCTTAATGTATTGTCTAATGACTTTTCACTGCTTAGATTTATTTTTGGCATTAAGCAACTATCAGCCAAAATACAAGTATCTAAATTATTAACATTTCCAGGTCAGAGAAACTTAGCATCATTAAAGGAGAGTATGTTGTAATTTTTGTCTCATATGTGATTTTTACCTGTTCTCTTATTTGTTGATGGCTTAAATATTTATGTAGAAATCTCCCATGGCTATAAGTTGCTTAGTAGTGGAAATGAGTTGGACACACTGAAGAAGCACTTTAGCAAGTTGCTCAACAAAAGAATATGCCACACATGTGGATATTAATAAGGATTGCTAGTGCACAGAGAGCCTCATGCTACCTTGCCACAACACTGACCCAAGAGAAAACAGAGATGGAAACTGTACATTTCTACACATTGAAAGATATAGTTCCTTACTACTAGGTCACTCAGAGCACCACTGACTTTGTAAGCAGATAAATTATTAAAATAGAAATTTTCTAAGGAATTACTGGACTCCTTATTGAGAAATATGGAAAAGCATTTGGGTTGTCCAGTGTATACCCTTCCCTGAGACAGCTGTTACAAATGCAGTAATATCAGGTGCTACATCAAACATCTGCAGAGGCTTCAGCTTGCCAGTGTTCCCACTCACAAGCTCGTGAAGTCTACCAAGCAGCTGCCAAAAAGGCTGCAACTGATTCTTCCATTGCAACAACACCAGTTACACACTGGGAACTGAAATATCTTTTAAGTCACAGCAGCCTTAGTGCATAATCAGCCTTTAACTCAACCAGCCTGTCTTTCATCACTGCCAGCACTGTTTTCCTGGGAAAATGAGATTACTTCATCTATCAGCATCAGACAAGCTCATTTAACATTTTACTGAGTTAGTCCAGGTGAAGACATCATTTCCTACACACGCTTCCTCCATCACGGACATAAGGCAGATACAAATTTGTGAATAATTATGGTTGCAACGAGATAACTACAGAAGGGCAGTTAGCCCACTCATGATTTCCTTGTGGGAAACCTGGTTATTTTTGGAAGCAAGACTGTGCTTCTATCTGGAGCTTGCAAGCAGTATCTTAAAGCTGGAACTAAAACAGCCATCTCCAGCAATAAATACCCCTCCCACTGACATAGTGATTTAGAAGCTACTAGCTAACTGAAAAGCTGACTACGTTCCTGATAAGTCCACTTAAATACGAATCACATCTTTTTCTCCAATTATCAGTTAAGATACGAGGTTCTGACCTTAACCAGAAGCCACAGCCATCCCTGGTGTAAGCATCCCGTGAACACTCAAGCATGATGATACCAATTTGTGAGCAAATTCTTGGTGAGTGAAAGCCAGGTTCTCCCAGGGGAAGCATGAAATAGCCAGATATTAACTATTTATGAAGCAGGATGTGAAGAAGAGGGTGGCCCTGTGCAAGGAAGAGCTGTATCATCAGCAATGAGGCTGAGCTCCCCACTGAGGGCAAGTAGGGGATGTCAGAAAGTGATGCTCTGGCAAGCCTCTCTGCACCACATGGAAGGCAAGCAGAAAGAAACCGGGCTTGCAAGTATCAATGGGACTAAAGGTTCAAACAGGTCTGCAGGCTCTGATTCATCCCTCTTAACTGACCCAAAAAAATCCCTGCATAGCAATCAGAGGGACAAGATAGGAGACTACTCGAGAGGGTGATTTGGGTCAGTCTAGGCACTCCAAATCCCCTCTGGAGGTGCCTCTGCCTCACTCCTCACTGGGAAGGACCACTGGCTAGCTAATGCAGGTGCCTCAAATCACATGGTGCTGAAAAGTGGTATTTTCAAGAACAGCTAGATCAGTGCTTGTGTAGCAGTAATGTGCTTCATGATTGCCATCATCACCAGTGATGCTACTGCGGCACAGAAGGGATAGCTCAGTAAGCCCACATTACAGTCATTACAATAGCAAATCGGAAAAGACAAAGGGCATCACACTCCTGTTTAGTCTATGCTGTGACAAGGCTGGATCAGCAAGGGGAAAAGATGTTTTGGGGTTTGTTTTTTTTTTTAAACAGAATAAGGTTATTTTAATCCAATTTCTTTTCATGCATAGCAGAGCCATTTTATCCTATATGTTCTATAGCCCTGTTCCCCAGAGTTGTTTTCCATACCAAAGGACTTTTCGCCTCACACTCTAAGTTTGCTAAACAGAGCCAGCAGAAGGAATGACTTAAAGGATCACAGCATCCCTTGTAAGTCAGTTCAACTTACCAACCGATGAATCAAAAAGCTCCTGCTTAAAGGACATTCCCCTATTAAAGAGAGGTTTTTTTGTCCTCACACAACAGTTGATACCAACATTGGATTATTCCTTCCCTCTACAGACATCTTGTTCCCTTCTTGTCAAACTTTCATCTTCCTGCAAAGGGTAACTTCTAGCATTTTCAGCCTAGTTTCTGCTAAACTGCATTTATTAAACCAGCTGCCTCGAGGCTAAAGAAAAACTGCCAATGTCTCCTCCGTTTCCCTGGAAGGTGCCTCACCAGTTCCCACCACAGAGCTCACCTGTTCCCTAGGGAAATCAGCTAGCCTGAACCCTCTTTAAAAGGCCATTTATCCCACCCCAGGCCCAATTCCTTTGACATCCCACGTCACAAACTTGTGCTGGTGGCCCGAGAGGGCCCCTGCAACACAGGATCCATTTGGTAGGATGGAGCAGACTTCAAAGGGTTTAAACCAGACTTCCCAGGTGTACTTGTCTCAATAAAACTGCAGAGGTAAGTTCTAGCACTGCTGCTGTGGCCCTCCTTCATTCAACAGAGCTGATGTTCCCCTGCTATTTAAAATTCTCAATCCAGCTGCCCTTTCATTCCTCCTTTTAGACTGTGTTCTGTAAATTATGTTAGGTGCTTGTTTATTCAAAGCACCCACCATCTCTCTAAGCCTCCCTTTGTAACAAGCTGCCAGCTTGCCTCTCTGTTCAGCTGATTCCCATTATCTGGGCTCCCCGTCATCTGAATATATTTAGTCTCACCCAAGTAGTTTTGATTATCAAGATTCTACTACAGTCTAATTAGTGACATTTTTATTACTAATTTGTCACTCAGACACTTTCAGTCACATTAAAAATTCCTGCCAGCTTCTCTGAAATTGCTGTGTGCTTGCAATCTTTTTTCTTTTCACACAAGATCAGCTAAGCATTTTTATTTTGCTGGATCCTTGGGAGACTTTTAAAGAAATACTTTAGGAAAATTGTCTCAAGTAGAAGGAGACTTTCGTGCACTGCAAAGAGGATCTAGTCCAAGGAACTGATGTATGGTATTTTACCTCTTAGACATAGGTTTGAATATCCCTTCGCACAAAATCTGTCCTGGACTTCAGAATGCATCCATACACACCTTACAAAGGGTTAATAAACAATGGTCATATGCATCTTATAGGCACAAGCAGTATGTTTTATAACTGTTAATTACATAGATAGCTGCTATTACAAATAGTTCTGAAGCAATCCATTAACCAGATGGCTTGTAGCAAATCAGAATTTATTACTCTTTTATGAGCTACTTAGAAAAATGTAACTTTCAGATAAAGAATGTGAAACAGATAAAGCAGTTGTCCACATCTGCTTTCCATTACACCATCTTTGAGGGTCGTGGGAGGAGAGGAAGAAACTCTGTAGAGACAGCTCATCCTATTGGAAACTTCTCCCTTCTTTTCCTGCAGGAGGGCACCCTCGCTTAGACTTCCATTGCACTGGGGTGGGATGAGTTCTACTAGCGAGGACAGCAAAGGCGGTCGAGGATAAAGCTTCTCCTTTCTGAAACTGATCAAAGCCAAGGAAAGAACTACTGTTGACATAAGTAGGATCAGGACTTCTGTCTAATAGGCATATGGCTGCCCATAAAAATGATATAAAATATCTGAATAAGTGACAATAAACATGAGTTTATTAGTTACTTCCTTGTGAAGCTACTGAAAAGCATTAAGATTCTGAGCAAGATAGATGTATTTATTTGCAGCCTAAGACATCAATATTTGTTCACATATCTGAAGATTTTACATTAGACAACTTGACAAGGCAAGTGTGCTATCCTCTGCACAGGAGCACAGGAGAGGGTTAACTTTCAAAAGTGTCAATAAAATCCATTTCACAAGTCTTATGGCCTAAATAATATCAGTGGGCAATGAACTGGAATTCACACTCATTTGAAACTTTAATAAATTAAACTCCAACAGAAAGTTGGCAGATAAAAAAAAAGTCGAGATTGAAAAATGGCTCCTAACATGCAGAATACATTTTACTGCATTCCTCCAAAAAATACTTATCCAAGGAAAGCATTACTTGGGAAGCATTACTGTTTGGGGTTTGTCTGCCTGAGCTTTTTTGTTAAAACCTATGACTCTACTAGCTTGTAGGTTTGTGATTTATTCTCATACACAAACTGTCACCCAGAATGGTATGCCAGCTCATCACCCATAGTCCATCATACTTTAAGGAGACAGACACTGAGCCAAGATTTAATGAACTCACCGAAAAGCCAACCAATGGTTTCAACACTTTACAGCATTTTGCCAACAAGAGCTCAAAGATGTATCCACCTTTACTCTCTAAACATTAATAAATCATACAAAAAGCAGAAGATGCCAGCACTCGGTGTGCATTGTCACATAGCCATACATAACCTTCACAGCTGACGAGGGCTTTACGCCTCTTGCCTCACCATACCCAAAGCCTCCACCTGAGTCGTGAAAGCAAAAGCTTTGATGAGGATTATTACTTGAATAGTTCTCAACAACCACCATGCACAAAAAAGATTACTTTCTCTGTATAGACACTCACATCTTAGCATGACCAGATCTCTTCCCAACTTTCATTTGTTAATGAGGAAAATAAAGTCTGAGAATTTCAGTTATATGAACATGTATTTTCATGTGATTTGGGTAGGATTTTCCAAAGAACTGAAGGTGATGAAACTTGCCATTTTTAAATGGCACAACTTCTGCAGGCAACTTTGAAAAAGCATTCCTTATGCCTATTTATGTTTGGGTATATCACTACTTAGAATCACAGAATCATAAAGGCTGGAAAAGACCTCAAGGATCATCAAGTCCAACCCAACACCACCTAACCCACTAACCCATGTCCCTAAGCACCACATACATCTACACGTTTCTTGAACCCCTCCAGGGATGGTGACTCCACCACTTCCCTGGGCAGCCTGTTCCAATGCCTCATCACTCTTGCAGTGAAGAAATTTTTTCTAATATCCAGCCTAAACCTCCCCTGGCGCTACTTCAATATTTCTCTCAGAATGCCCAAATATGCCATATATTCCCCATAAAAATAGAGTGTGTCAGTCTTCCCACTCAGCTTCTCTCTCAGCTGCATCTAGCATGGATGTAGAATGCCTTTTCTAGACTAAGTAACCCCGTGCTACAGCACTACCAAGAGACTGAAACAACATTCTGAAAAAAGTTGTTTTCATACAAGTAAATGAATGGTTGCTTCCCAGTCCCTGGTGAACCCTGGGACAATTTCCTTATTTCAGCACTATGTTTCAAATACTGACTGAACTGGAAGATATCCCAGAAATGATTTAACATCCGTGTCATCACAATATTGGTTGCTCAGAACACGTATGTTGGAAACTTGGCTGTGGTGCCAGATGTTCCTTTCAACTGTTTCCCTCAGTGTCTGGAAACACTTACCACTTCAGAAAGATCACAGACAGAGGATGTACTTGCAGTATCACACTTCTGATTCTGGAAGTGCTTCCCAAACAGAAAATGAGGTATGATGTGAGAACCAGGAACACCTCTAAACCTAGAAAATCCTCTTAAGTTACCTTCTATAGAAACACGCAGCTAGGCAATCACGCATCCATGTTTGGACAGAGTGGAAAAGTTATCCACAGAGACATCAGGGAAGGACTCAGTGCTCTGATGCAAATCTGCCTGTGACCCACTTTCATATCCTACTTTTATGAGATTCCCTGGGGCAAGGTCAATAGTTCCTAAGTGGTCCTAGAAAAAGAAATCACTGCAACTCCCAAGGGAGCTAAGACTGAAATGTCTTCTGACCTCTCCACATGCAGGAAAAGTGAAAAGGGGAAATGCACTTGGTTTCCCCAACCACAGCTCAAAAATCCCTAGCCTGTACCAGAGTGGTTTTGTCTCTAACCAGAGCATTATTTCTTACCATTCTCTCTAATTCTGAAGACTTCAGAATGAAATCACCAAATCCACTGATAATCCACTAGTGTGTAACACACATTTTTACCTCCCACTTGAACATCTACAGTTGTCTTGCAGTCTCAGTAAGAAAAAAGGAACATCCACTCAAGTTCCTCTTTTACAGGCTCAATAACCGTGTCTATGAATGAAGAAAAACACATAATTAAGCCTGAGTTGCTTCGAACAACCATACTAATTCACAGAAAATAGTGATATTCTTCTTTTACAATACAACGCTAGGTAAAGTATCACAAATAAACTAGGAATAAGAAGATCAGCAAGCTTAAACACACCCCCAAACTATTCCAAACGAAATCTTTTATAGTTTCTTTTTAGTAGTGCATTCAGTTTGCAGGCAATCATTGTATCATTCTTCTGGAGCTGGGAATGAGCTGGATACTTCTTTACAATAGTCAAATGCAACACATAAGATGTAAATCAAATTTGTTGCCCCAAAGTGTCTTCAAGATCCTTTTCCACAACTTTTATGGCTAGTGAGATGGGTTATGAACTACAGCATCGTGCACTGCCATGATAAGGAAGTGCCCTAGACAATTTGATGCTACTGCAGCAGCAAGGACAAAGGTTCAACGTGCAGTTATTCATGTTCTTTTAAGCAGTCCCAGAAAGGATAAGACAGCGCACTTACAAATAAAAAATAAAAATAAAAAAATTGCTAAGACTTGAAGCAAACTTCAACAGAATTTTCACACCTCTAAATTTAATATCTAAATGAAAAGAGCAGTGGCATGCACTTGCAATATAAGAGAAACCTCTTTTAGCAAAAATTTATTATGCTAATAACACTAGAGCCTCCCCATTGTCCTGCACATTTTTAAAAAGGACACTGCATATGTATATTTAAATTGCCAGAGATGACCAGTGGGTCACAAACAGAACTTAAAATGTTGAACCGCATCAGCCAAATTGACAGTGCACTTATTATTTCTACACTTTCTTATGCATTTTTGCATAGTCAGTTCTGCTGTCAAAGCAATTCTGGAATACAAAGGATATCAAGCGCTATAATCACTGAATGAAATATGACTGATGCATTAATGCTCACTCAAATCTATAGATCTAAAGAAAAAGCAATAAAATTAAATGTGTGATTTAGAAGTAAGCTTAAATACTAAACCGATCCTAAATTCACTGAGGAAAGCAAACTTCACAAATCACTGCCAAGAGCATTAGCAATCTCCCTCCCAGACAAAAGGTCAGCTTCAGATGCCTTGTTAATATGTATCTGGATTTCACAAAGTTGTAATGAGAGTGTTGCTCTACGACAAAGATGCACAGGCCTACAAAAGAGGAGGTGGTCAAGGAAAATTACAACTGAGGCAAGTTCAAAATCAGATGACAGCTTTGCAGTCTCCAGAGTCTTAACCTCACTGTCCTTCCTCTGTTGCTAAATGGAAAAGTTAAGGTTTGAGATGGCTCGTGGGAAAGACTTGAGGGAGAAGACAGATAACACTGAGACCAAGTAAAGCAGATGAACTATGGATACCAGCTGCCACAAAATTCACTTGCCTCTTTTTTTGCAGTAAACTGGCCAAGGAAATAGAAGAGAAAATAACCTCACATGTACATGGGCACGCTCCTGTCCCTATTCCTCCCTTTCTGCCCATGTCTGCTCACTGTCCATTCCCACCACAACATTTGAAACAGATATCCAACTTCAAAAAACAAACCAAGAAGCACAGTCTACAAGACACAAACTTCCTTTGACTATGAAAAACAGGAAGGTAAGTAGAGTGAACCAAAACAGACCATTCAGCAACATATTCAGAGGGTTCAAAAGGCTCAAAGTTCTTGGTTAGAGTACTATTCATGGCAGAAGCTTCTTCGGATGGCCTAAGTCTTTTCTGCAATTTAAATGCATCTTTTGATATTACATAACAGCCTTGCATAGATTTGGCAAAATGATTACATAGATCAGATAAACAGAGTTGACAAGCTGTGTGATTCTGTGTGACACGCTGGAGGGAAGGGATGCCATCCAGAGGGACCTGGACAGGCTGGAGAGGTGGGCCCATGCCAACCTCATGAAATTTAACAAGGCCAAGTGCAAGGTCCTGCACGTGGGTTGAGGCAACATCAAGCACAAATACAGGCTGGGCGGAGAATGGATAGAGAGCAGCCCTGAGGAGAAGGACTTGGGGGTGTTGGTGGATGAGAAGCTGAACATGAGCCGGCAGTGTGTGCTTGCAGCCCAGAAACCAACCATGTCCTGGGCTGCATCAAAAGAAGCATTAGCAGCAGGTCGAAGGAGATGATTCTCCCTCTCTGCTCTGCTCTCGTGAGACCCCACCTGGAGTACTGTGTTCAGATGTGGGGCCCTCAACATAAAAAAGACCCAGACCTGTTGGAGAGAGTCCAGAGGAGAGACACGAAGACAGTCAGAGGGCTGGAGCACCTCCCACATGAGGACAGGCTGAGAGAGTCGGGGCTGTTCAGCCTGGAGAAGAGAAGGCTCTGGGGAGAAATTATTAGAGCTTTCCAGTAATTAAAGGGGGCTACAGGAAAGATGGGGAGGCACTCTATCAGGGAGTATAGTGATAGGAGGACGGGTAATGGTTTTAAGCTGAAAGTAGATTTAGACTGGACATTAGGATAAGATTTTTCCCTATGAGGGTGGTGAGGCAGTGGCCCAGGTTGCCCAGGGAAGCTGTGGATGCCCCATCCCTGGAGGGGTTCAAGGCCAGGCTGGATGAGGCTTTGAGCAACCTGGGCTAGTGGGAGGTGTCCCTGCCCATGGCAGGGGTTTGGAACTTGATGATCTTTAAGGTCCCGTCCAACCCAAACTATTCTATGATTCTATGACATGATCTATGTCACACTCAGGACAAGTCATTTGTCAACGACCAAATGTTGTGACTTCCTGAGGATGTTTTGTTGATATTAATCACTTTCTCTAGAAACCTCATTAAAAAATTTACATTCTAGATCTGTAATTACTTCACATCTTTTTAGCAGTGAAAAAGTCTAAGTCTGAATGACCACAGAGGCTCCTTCGAATGCTGCATCTGTCACAGAGATTATCCACACCTTGTGAAATCAACACCAATTCCATCATTTGCCTCATTATTACCTGGAAAGAACAGGAACAACGTTTATGTAAAGTGGGATAGGAAAAAATAAGTGCGGAAATTAGAGAGAGATCATTTCAATACTTCTTTCTGCTGCAGGGCTTTCTATAAAAATTCTTCTCCTGACTTGAAAATTCTTAAACTTGTAGATTTTACAGATTGAGAGACTACACCGCACTGCTGCTTTGAAAGGGTTTGTTCGCAGTCATGTTCTGCCAGAAGAGTAAGGGACTTAATGTTTATCCTCCTAGGAATAGGAGGTATAATTCTCATTCCCTTTATCTTGGATTAGCTGTCAAGGTAGTAAGTGGACTGTTCAAACATTCAGTGCTTGCAGTGGCTTTAAATCAAGATGAAACATAGGCCAAGCTGTTAAGAAGTCCTGCACAACTGTATGCCTCAGTTGCTCAGTGCTCAGCTTCTCTCACGGTCCTGGGTGGGTAAAAGGAAAGGCTGGGGTGTATTTTAGAGGGAGGGTCACTGTTCTCTTAAAGCCAGAGCCCATTTAGGATGTCAATTTGGGCAATCAAAACCAAAAGATCATCAAAGTCTCTTTCTTTTGGAAGGATCTAGGCCAGATATTGCACTTTTAGTGCTTTTGCTTTGTAACTCAATGGACTTCAAAGCAGTTTTCCCCACCTTAACCTTGTATTAAACATGAGTTGTGTTATTTTGTTGAACCATATATTTTCACAGGCTACATAACTTATTCAAAATTCTTTGTAAACACTTTAAGGTCACTATTAAAGCGCAGAACTGGCACAGCCCCAAATTAATTTTAAGTCACTGTGACTGCATGTTACAAATGTGTGCTCTTTCTTAGGCCACTAATGTTAACCAACAGTGCAGCCTAGACACACTCCGAGTCTCTCCAGTTCTTCAACTTCAAAATATTTGGGGCCACTTCAACAAGATTTGCAAAGTCTAATCAGTCTCTCTTTCTCCATTTCTTTTGAAATGAAACACATTTCAAGTGACTTTACCATCTAGTCTAACCTGACTATTGATTATTCATAGCTTATTACACCTCACAAACACCAAGCTAATACTATGGACTACTGGAAGCTAGGAGCTAATGCAAAGTGCTTGATGTGGGTAACATCACAAAGGTTGAAAGACAAGTGCATGTTCTGAAATAAGCAAAAAGTTACCTGCTGAACAACTCATACCGCCAGAAACAGAAGCCCCAAGGAGCCAAACTCTGGGCTCAGAACACAAGCAGAAAGGGTTTGAAGGTTGAAGGAGCTGGGATTTTTAAAAAAGAAATTCCAACAGAATAATATTCATACTCTACAGCACTGAATTACTTCAGTGCTAATGCAGCTTGCATTGAACCAACAATCATTCTTGTGCTGCTTAACACCACCTTATCCAGGACATTTGAGTTAATATTAAACCCTATTTCAATGAAAACAGGAGCAGGCCCTCTCTAAAGCAAGATTTTTATGAAGGTCTGAGACAAATTAATTCAAAGTAACTGAAGGAATATTGACATCAAGAGCCATTACATCAAGCTCCTAGTCATAAAGCTCCCAACAATGGAAGACGATAATAAAACACTTCTAAAAATTATGGGTTGTCCTCACTCTTTCTGAGGTCAATAGAATTTTCCAGAATAAGAAACCTAGGAAAAATTTTTCTTCCTGCTCCAATGTGATTCACTGTCAATGACACCGAAGTCAGGCTGCGGTATGTCATCCTGTCTCCTCAGTATATTAGATAAAGGATTGTTAACTTGTGAGAGAAAAGGTGTTAATAGCCACAATACTTATTCCGTTTTTATGTGCTAAGTTTTTTGGCTGGTGTAAATATGTGAAACTGTATCAAAGTAAACAGAGCTTCATCCACTTACATAAGCAGATCTTTGGTGCAATCAGAAAAAAAAAAAAAAAAAAAGACAAAACCCCCAACCCATATTCCAAAGTTCTAATATGGAACTAACGTTCAACAGCTGAACATCCATTATCTATCCCCTACATTAACATGTTCATGCCAGAGGAAAAAAAACTAACAAATTCAAAAATCATCTAATCATTCTTATGATTTGTCACGCTCAGGTAACGTAAGTATAATTAACACCATAGAAAGCTCCTTTGGCTCATCCCAACAAGATGCTGTTCATGCCAAATCCAGCAAAGTACCTGATCACTTACTCTTAGTATGTCAAGAATAAGAATAATCCCAGCAAAGTCATCAGACTTAACTGATTATTTGGTATCAATAAGAACTACGTTCTTCTTCCTCGAACTCTTAGTGCCTCCAACTAAGTACATAAAGTGAGGAGACCAGATCTCCATTAACTCTTGAAAAACTCTGGGCTTTGCCTAGAAATAAACACCCCCCATGATCCCAAACTCAAACAAAACACTTACGCATGTACCTCACATAGACAGCATTTTTGATAACATAACACTAAAATACCATAAAGAAGCTTAGAAATATCAACGCTATAGAACTTAATTAACAAAAACAAAAAAAAAGATGACAAAGAAAGCTGTCTTTGACACCTTTGACACAAGTCCATCAATCATTTTAGAAGTTCTATGGTATGTCATGTGGCAAGCTATCTAACCAATTACACATTATAAAAAAAATCTCACTACACTGTTTTCAAAATGTAAATACACATACTATTTTTAGTATTGTATCTATGTACCACTATAACAAAACAGCCTACCTGTACTAAAGAGCAGAGATAATGAGCAGAAAAGTTAACCATGTTCTGACTTACATTAATTTAAAGTTCAGTTTTAATACTTGATAATATGGGTGAGCACAATATAGTACGTAAAGCGTTTAGATGAGAAAACCAGCAATCCAACATCCATGTTCTCAAACTACTGACGTTGTTTCAGGTGCTGAAAACAATGAAGGATACACTCTCCATCAGCCAAGTAACCATTAAATACTAGCATAGTCTCAACTTATTACAGAAGAGTTAAACTGTTCACTGACTGAGTTACTCATTATTACAATCACGGTCATAAAATAATCAAAACTTCTAATATCCAAAGGCTGAAAACATAACTAGATTTAGGTAAATCAAAAAGAGGAGATCCACTTTTAAAAAACAATCACCATTTGAAATAAACTCTGGACCAAGATTAATGGTGAGGTGTTCATACCAGTATAAGTTTTTTAAAAATATTTAAAAAAATAAAAATTAAAAAATAGGCTAGTCTGCCCTAAAGCAACCCTAGAGTAAGTGAAGAAGGAAGACTATAAAACTAGGGTTTGACCCAAAGCCCATCACAACTAGTGAGAGGACCCTGACATCAGCAACCCTACATAATATCCATCTTTTACAAGACCTTACACCTTCACCCTAGTAGTGGATTCAATGCTACGCTCTAGCTATGAAAATAACACCTTTGCCTTGTAGCAACTCCTAAAGAATCTTTTCTAAACACTTCTCTCTGTGTAGGCTGAGGCAGTGAAAACCCAAGTATTCCTTTTATAGGGTTGAGAACCTGCTCTTTTCTCTCACAGGTCTTACTCACGCTAACCTCATGCATTCACCCCTGCTCCCTGGGTTCATTCCCAGGACCATTTCTCTTGCTGAATCACTAACAAAATGAGCTACTAATCACCTTTTTTTTCTATTGCCTTATGCTTCCCTTTTTGCTTGGGGTTATCTAAAGCATCCCCCTGATAAGATTTTCCAAAGCTCCCTCTTTCAACTGTCCTCTGAGAGACTTCATGGCAATAGGATACATAGCATGATGCTATCAAAGGCTTCTATATAGCATATCTTGTGACAGTAGAACTCCCCTAATGGGATTTGCATCCCAACTCAATAGAAAGAAGCACTGTAATACATTGGCCTCTTCAGGGACCTGCTTGGAAGAGTCCCATGGGATAAAGCCCTGGAGGGAAGAGGGGCCCAAGAAAGCTGGCTAATATTCAAGGATCACTTCCTCCAGGCTCAGGGGCGATGCATCCCAACAAAGAGGAAGGCAAGCAAAAATGCCAGGAGGCTGCATGGATGAACAAGGAACTCCTGAGCAAACTCAAACAATAAAAGGAAGCATACAGAGGGTGGAAGCAAGGACAGGTAGCCTGGGGACAATACAGAGACACTGTCCGTGAAGCCAGAGATCAGGTTAGGAAAGCTAAAGCCCAAACAGAATTAAATATGGCCAAGGATGTTAAGGGTAACAGGAAGAACTTCTATAGGTATGTCAGCGATAAAAGGAGGACGAGAGAAAATGTGGGCCCCCTCCGGAAGAAAG
>NW_010131777.1:0-6417 GCF_000699245.1 Pterocles gutturalis | reverse complement strand
GGCGGGCAGGAGGGCCGCGGGAGGGGGGTGATGGCTGAACTTAAACGTGTCATCAGTGGGCTTGGATACTCAAATAAATAGAAAGATATGTCTGTTTATCTCTGTAGTGGTAAATGGCTGCCGTGAGAAACGGGAAAATCGCAGTAACAGCCCGTGAGGGGGCTGAGGAAGGGAAGCGTTTGGGTGCGTTACTGAGCGGCACAGCCCGGGAGAGGCAGGGGGAGTGCCAGCAGCGCGGAGGGGAAGGGGAGGCTGGGATTTCTGCTGAAAAAAGGGCGTGGAGCTGTATTGCCAAAAATACCTGCCGTGTTCTGGAGGGATGCCCCTTGCTGAGCAGGAGTTCGTGTTTATAGAGTCTTGTTTCATTAATGAATCACAGAATGTTAGAGATTGGAAGGGACCTCAAAAGATCATCTAGTCCAATCCCCCTGCTAGAGCAGGAACAAACACTTTTGATCGACAGGCTCTGGAATGAAGATGGCATTGACAAAAGCTGACTTAAGTTTTCTCTACCTGGCCCAGTGGGAAAACAGCTTATAACAGGCTGCTATTAATAACGCTGTTCTGTTCCAGTCTGTTTCCCATTAAATTTTCTCTTGGTTGTGTTGTTAAACACAGACAGCCAGAGGTAATAAAGAGGACTTTAAAGGCTGTCTGATCACTGTCTTGGGCAACCCGGGGAAAAGCGTTCCCCGCGGTCCAGATTTGAGAAGTTGTGTAACTTGTGTTGGACAGCAACTGGAAAGCTTCAGTTTAATGGGGTAGAGTTGTCTTTGAAAATACATCTATTTTAAATAGTTCTCATGTTGCAATTTTCCAGATGTTGATACTGAAAATTTGACAGGTTTTAGCTAGACTTTGAAACTTGACCTTCTGCTAACTTGAGGTGGAGGGGAGTACTGTAAATGGGAGTTTGGGGAAAAACATTTTGGCAAAATCTGGGAGGAGGTATCATTTGGTTTAATAATGTATGCTGCTACTTTGTTAAGATCTTGACTATTTTAAAGTATCACTGCTACAATGTGATAGCTTGGTACAAACCTTACAACATTATTAGTAATTTAATTACTCAAAGGTTTGTGATTGGGATCTTTCATTATGGCAGTTTTTTTGCTACTTCAAGTGTGTTTATTAATTTGATATAATTTAGTAAAGAAAGAGAGTTCTTTCCTTTTGTGCAGGCTTCAGAAACTGCTAGCTTGGAAGAGCAGTTGCAAGGATGGGGAGAAGTGATTTTGATGACTGATAAAGTTCTTCGCTGGGAGAGAGCCTGGTTTCCTCTGGCGCTGATGAGTGTTGTTTCCTTTTCTTTTCTGTAAGTAGCTTGTGGAGGGAGCCTAGAACACCACTGCACTTCCATGGCTGGTAGCAAACCTATTGAGTAAATTAATTAAGACATCTTTAAAAATCCTTTAGGAAGGCTCTTACTCCAGGTTCTGTTTCTGAGTACATGTGAACTTTGTTGAAAAGAAAAACATTAAGTGTTGAGAAGGGAAAGTGACATGAGTCACATCCTGCTCAGAGGGGGGCAGTGCTTTCTCCAAAAGCTGGTTGCCAGCAGTGGTTGTTGTTGGTTTTTACCACGCTCACCTGTATGTTCCTCTTTGGTGTGTCCTTATTCTGCCCTTACCCTTTGTATCCTGCTTCTTAGTCAAATCTGGGCATTGCCTTTGGCTTTTTTCCCCAAACCAACACCAATATCATTATGGACAACGTGTTTCCATAGGGCAAACTTTCCTTTTCTGCCTCTTTGGTGTGGTGTTCAGGATGAGTTCAAACGGTGTTGCACAACTTGGTTTTTTTACATTCTCTGTCCTGTCCTTTGAGAAAAGAGGAAGAGGAAAGTTACTGCAGGTAACTTTCAGTCAACAGGGTGGGAGGATGTTGCCAACACGACCCCAACTTGCCTTGTACAGATAAGTGTCCGCACCGTCTGAGGTGTTTGCCAGTTGAATGTGTTTTTGGAGTAAAGAGAAGGGAGTTACAAAAATAAATGGTCAACCAGGTGAGGCAAGGATAATTGGTCTGGCCTTCAAGTGAGGTGAGGAGGATGGAAATCAAATGAAACTGAAAAGTAACTTTTAAGAGAAGTAACTGAATGAACTTCAGGATATTTTGATATAAATTATGTGATTATAGCAGGGAAGATCTTGTGTTGAACAATACTTTGAGGAAATAGACCAAACTACTTCAGATTCTGAATTGGTACTTCATAAAAAATGGACTTGGACATTCAGCGCAGTAGCACTGTGCAATGTGTGTAGGAAGACTGGCCCTGCAAGGGACTGTATCCCTGCTTTGCTTTTATTACTTCAGTGTTCAGGAAGTTCTGTCAAGTGCAAATAAGTAGCATGGGGCACAGGTGAGCATTAACAGACACTTAGGAGATGAGCTAATTCTTGTCCAGTACCCACACCGCTGGATTTGAGCGGTGGCATGCTTAACATGTAAAAACACAACACTGTCCTAGTTGGAGATTTATGGCTCCTTGTCCAGAAGAGGCTTGGTCAGCTCTCACAGGTGAGACACAGCAAATGACAGCCCATAGTGGATCTGAATTCTGTGACTGACTTAAAAACCAACAAGATTAGAGCTTTCAGTCTGGCTCTTTCATATGTTCGTTCACTCATCCTCATCCCCAGGTCACTATAAGATCACTAGATGTCAACTTCTGAGAGAGCAATAATGATGAATTTTTATTTCTACGGGACTTCATTATGCACTTTCTGTATTGTAGCATTTTCTTATCTAGTATATGAAGAAAAGTGTATTTTTTTAATGTAGATTTCTTTGTAATATTGGTGAAGTGCTTAAACCTCTCTTTGTTAGTAATGGGAACACATTTGAAAATTCTTTTAAGGTTGGGCGAGAGGGTAGGTCTGCTGTTTGCAGTCCTGAGCCGATCTGAAGAGGTGATTAAATACATCTAGCATTTAGCACTCTGAGCATCCAGAACTTGTTCTGTTATCTTCTTTCTGCAGGATGATCTATTACTTGGATCCATCAGTTCTTTCAGGCGTCTCCTGTTTCGTTATGTTCCTCTGTTTGGCTGATTATCTTGTACCTGCTCTTGCACCTAGAATCTTTGGCTCTAATAAATGGTGAGGAGAGCTTGAATTACAACAGTTTATTGAGTGTAAATAAATTATGAACTTAATCAAAATGGATATCTGACTTGCAAATATAAAATTATTACATTATAGAGTCATTGTAGTAAGAAATTGGCAATCTCTGTGAAGGAAGGACACTAGTAAGATGTCCTTCATTCTTCTTTCTGAAAGGTAACTACTACAACATATCTTTATTGTTCCTTCTCTTCTAGAAAAATAAGATTTTTTTTTTGAAAAAGTAGGCGCGTTCTTTGCTCTCCATTAAGGATGCTAGTGAGTTCTGCTAAACTAGTTTTTAGTAATTAATGGATAATAAATACTGAGAACTGAAATAATGAAGAAGGGTATTGTATTAAAGTTTGGAGAGTGCCAGTAGTATGATGAAGGAAAAGAGTAATGCAAAGAGTATGAATGTGATCGTAAGTGACTGAAACAGATTTGAAGAAGGGCAAAGCTTTTATATAAGATAGTAAGCTGGAGAAGAACGTTATTTGAAATAAATTTTGATTTAAAAGTAAATTTTAGTGTATCTGCTTTAATATGGCTAGAGAATAAATGTTCTTTTCCAATAATGAACCAGCATAAAAGACCAATTAATACACACTGGTGTCAGGTGTGTGTTACTGGAGTGTATCAGAGTGGTATTGGGTTAAAATCAATGGTCTTCTGGCTTGAATGTGGTTTCTCTTTGGGAGTCAATTTAAGAGAGTCAGTGTACAGAAAAATTACATGGGCAATTGCATTAAAATGCTTGATAACGATGAGGTATCAAACTAAATGAAGCAAATGCCAGGATTAAGTACTGCATAAATATTTACTGCTGGAAAAAAATGTAGGTGAAATCTTGAATTCTTCTTTCTGTCCTTTTTCTTTAATAAAAGGACTACAGAACAGCAGCAAAGATTTCATGAGATTTGCAGCAATTTGGTGAAATCTCGTCGCCGAATTGTTGGCTGGTGGAAACGTCTCTTCACGCTGAAGGAAGAGAAGCCTAAAATGGTATTGAGTTCTGGGAGTTCTTCTCTATTGTCTTAAGATTTTATTTGTTTTGTTTTGTCTGAAGTATTTTAGCAAGGCACGTGTCTGAATAAACTCTTATTTCAAACCAAGAAGCAGCAGTTCTGGCCGTGCCCTAGCGCCAGTTATACAGCTTATTCAAACCTGGCGTGGCAAGATATATGACTTTGAACTTGCTTTACTGTGCGGTTAAGAGCCCACCCTTGATATTAAGTTAAAACTAAACTGGGTTTCTTTGGGGATAGGTCAGCTTTTGGAAACACAGCTTCTTTCTTTGTACACTAACTGTCCAAAAAACTAGACCTAAGTAATGTGTCATCTTAGGTACATGAATTACTGAGTTTAGTGTCCTGAAAACCACTTCAGGGACTGTGTGAGGCTGAAGTTGTGTCAATGGGGATGGTGTAGTCTGACTCTGAGGGACATGTGGAGAGGAAGAAAAGCTGGCATCCTTTAAAACTGATGTTCTGAAAATAAATGAGAACATACAATTGTAGACTCTGTAATCTCAATTTTAACAAGTATTGCATGTGGAAGTGCCAGCAAACTTCAAGTTGGTTTTAAATGTCAAAGTGTTGCTGGATGCTGAAGGGAAGGGGGAGAGTTCCCAACAGATCTGTGATAACTGTTCCCTTTTCATTTTTCAGTACTTCATGACCATGCTTTTTTCTCTTGCCGTGGTTGCCTGGATCGGACAGCAAGTTCACAATCTCTTTCTGACCTATCTTATTGGTAAGTGTGCACTGTGCAAAGCAGCAGTAACTTTTTTGTTAGCTGCCTGAAATAGTATAGTATGAGGCTGGTAGAAGTGATTTTTGATTATATGTGTGTGGTGATTTTTTTTTTTTGTCACAGGGTTATATTTTTCTGTTTTCACACAGTTAATGGGGCTTAAGGGAAGCAGGAAATTGCAAGGTGACAGAAGCTTGTTAAAGGAGTACTAAGTAATTCCTTTTTTTTTTTTTTTTCTCCTCTAGTGAGTTTCTTGTTGCTGTTTCCTGGACTAAACCAGCACGGGATCATTACAAAGTATGTTGGAATGGCAAAAAGGGAGATAAACAAACTTCTCAAGCACAAGGAAAAGAAAAATGAATGAACACTTAACTGCTGTTTGCTCTTGTAAAAGGTTTCTGTGGGAACAGTTTTGAGAATTAATGTATAATTAAGACAATAGAAGTTGTATTGCTCACTGGCTTTTTTTTTTAATTGGTTTCCTAATGAAGTGAAAATGTCACTCTAGCAACTGCTGTGGGTTTGTGTGTCTCTTGCTGGGCTGATGTAGGGTTGTTCTGCCTGCAGCTGATCTTATATGAAAGATCCTGACCTTTGACGTACGGAGCTTATTAAGTGTCTTCACCAAACTAAGAAGCCCCGTGAATAAATGCCCCAACTCAAGAAACAGCAGAATTGTAATGTGTGATAGCATTTCTGTAACTGTGTTCGTTTCACTGATCATTAATTCCTGGCTACAGCAAGTACGAAAGGCAGTTTTGAAAGCTTATACTGAGTGGAGGCTTGTTACTACTGATCCTTGTGGAAGGAGGACAATTGGCTGAGCAAGAATGATCCTAGCTGAGTGTGCATACCCAGAATTGTGGCAGAAGGTGATCCTGTTGTCTTGCTGAATCTGTTTGCTTTTTTTGGCTGCATGTACCTGATTATCTGTTGAATAGGGGTCTGGAATATATAAATTTGTAGTTCAGTTATTTAGCTGTAATGTAAACTTCAACTCATTGCACTGAGACTGTGGAAAATGAGTTAAGGTGTGTGTTGCCTTAACAGCTGATTGTTCTAAAAACTGCTGTTGTCATGGAGCCATGTAGCACGTTTGGTTTTATGAGTGTTGTTGTCTGTATACAAAATCACCCTGAATATGCTAGGTTTGCCTTTTGTAAATAAGCCTGTCTGAACTGTTTGTGCTTTTCTATAACCTCCCCCTCCTTTTTTTTTTTTTTTTAAACTGAACTTTTTTCTTTTAAAAAGCTAAAAGCTGTGTTAATGCGTTTTGAAAGTTTACCGTTTTGAAATGAACTCTCTTCAGTGTCTGCTGTAACTGATGAATAGGTAAATACAGACTAAAGAGAAACTTCTTGAAGTCTTGCTCTTTGTGAACATCCTTGTGTAAATGTGCTGTTCGGTCAGGGGCAGCGGTGCTCTGCTCTCCATTGGACACCAAGTGCTTGGGGAACTCCTGTGACACAAGCGCGCACAGACACAGCCGCAGGAGCCATGGCCTTTTTGTCCCGTGGTTGGGGTTTTTGGGGGCTGCTTTGCGGGGCCGTTCCCCCCC
>NW_010131776.1:0-24750 GCF_000699245.1 Pterocles gutturalis | reverse complement strand
AAGTGCATTGCTTTGTCTTCCGTTGGCCCAGGTCCCTGTTTAGCTATTTAATTTTGTGCTTTCGGCTTGATTTTTTTATTACTATTATTATTATTTATTTTTTTTAAAATCACAGATGTTTTTTTTCACAAAGAACACCTTCACTTTTGGGTTGGTTTTGGGGAAGGAGATGACCTGTGTACATGCTCCCAGGCAGACTTAGTCATGCTATTAAAAAAAGGAAAAAAAAAATAGGCATTTTCTTGCTCACAGACTTTAACATTGTCCTGTGACAGTGGGACTAAGCTGGTGCAGGTCAGGCTGGTGCTGGCCTCTTCCCAGCTGCCCCACTGTCCACAGCTCTAGTGGAAAGAGAGGAACGTTATCAGGGGTTAGAGAGTCATTATCCCGGAGATGGGAAGGACGTTGGGAGGAAGAGACCCTTCCTCTCCATAACCCAAACTCTTCTTGTTTTCTTTCTTTGTCAGTCTGCATTTGAACCCATCCCCGAATTCAATTGAAGAATACTTATGTTGTTTTTTTTTCTAATGAGGTATTTGGGTGACAGACTGGTTTTGACCACAGAATGGGTAAATGAGTGAATTTTTCTTTTCCCAAATGTGGGTGAATGAGTTTGTGCGAATGTTTGTTGCCTCCACCGCCGCTGCTCCAGGCAGGAGGGCGGGGCGGCCGCCAAGGTCCGAGCAGAGGTTTTTGCTCTGATCTTGCTCATGCTGTCCGTCAGAGCATGTCAGACACCTGGTTTTGACTTGGTTCTTGCCCAGGTGTTGAGTGATGGCTGGAAGGGCTAAAATTTCGAAAGAACTGAAGCTCATCCCATCAGCCCGGATCTGAGCCACTGATTTGTCAAAATATTTGTTCCCAGACCGTAATTACCGTGAGGACATTAAATCCCTTCCCGTTTCTGAAGCATGCCCATCGCTTTTCCTTAAGCACAGTGGTAAAAGCGTACTGCTGTAAAGACATGTAAACCTGCCAGCAAAAAACCCAAGAGTTTCACTAAGAAATGGCCCGAATTGATTCTATTGCCTGTATGCATTAAAAAAAAAAGATTGATCAGGCCTCTCTTATGTCTGTTCATGATTTTGTTGGGTGGCACATTTCCTTTAAGCACGTTTTATTTTTTCCTCTTCGGGATAATCGTCAGTGCTTTCATCTCCTGAAATAACCCCTGCCCTGACTTTTGTGAGGCTGGAAGGCCTGAGCTGGGGAGACGGGTGCGTCCTTCTGTGAGAGCGAGTGGGGAGGCGGGTGGCACCCGTGCGGCTGCTGTCCCCTGGGGAGGGGCAGGCTGGCTCTCAGGGACGGCTCCGGGGTACCAGGGACGAGCGGAGCGGCCAGGCACACGGGTGCGGGTGTGATGCTCGCGTTCACAGACGCGTTTGCAGGGCACTCATGAGCAATCGGTGAAAATTGCGTTTGGCCGTGCCGGAGACTGCACGCGTTCTCACGAGCTCGACCCAGGAGAGCGAGGAAGTGCTGGAGCTGCACACCCGGAGCGCGATGTTTGCAGGTTGGGGAACTCGAGAGCTTCTGCAGCCCGCGGGCACGTGTCCTGGAGGCGCTGGGCTCCAGCGCTGGCGGGGCTCCGCTGCACGGCTCCCCCGGGGCAGCCAAGGCAGCAGGGCTCCTGCGCCCAGGAGTCTGTGTGCTGGTTAAATGTGTCCTCGTCAGGGACTCGGGGCTTGAGTGAGTAAATATATAATATTAATTTTTGCAGCAACTACATCTCTGCTTCCCTTGTTCCAGAGTATCTCACGTATCCCACTTCCGCCTCCGTCTTCTGTATTTTTTAAACTGCGTGTGTGCCATGAGCAGAAATACAGGTGTCTGCATCGTCTTCACAGAGATAATTATGGAGATGGGGCTTTAGATTTGATTTTATGTATTTTGAATATTATAGTTCAATGATTTTTCTTCTTTTAATATATAAAGTGTTTTATAAAGTAGCTTTTTGTCCCGTAAATCTACGATATAACCTGCCAGAAGCCCAACTCAGATAAAAAATTAAAATTTGAAAATGTTTATTTTAAAATATCTTTAAAACAAATTAATATTTTTTGATTGTAAAAAGTCCTCAATTGTAATGTTATTTCTCAGGGACATCAGTAACAGAGAGGAGATACCACATCTGTTGGGAATGCAGACTTTCTCTCTTTACTGGTCAGAATTCAACTCTCAGCCATCATGAACAGACTCGTTAAATCTCCCTGGTGCAAAGCTCGCTCCCAGAGCCTTGCACCCTAACTGAGCTTGCACATAAGTGCATTTTACCTCGTCCTTGTGTCTCATCACGTGGCTATCACTATCACATCCCCTACAAGTCTATAAATACATGAGCTCTCACTCTCATTCATATTTATGCCATAGCATTAAAATATTACATGCACCAATCCCTGAAAATATAGAAGAAAAATGTGGAAAATAAATGAGCATTCTTTGAGATTTACAGGATTCCTGCCAATCATTTGCTATTTGATCTAAAAGAACAACAAAAATGAATATAAAAGTAAAAGCTAAGCCCAAAAGCAATAACAACCATAATGCATACTACACGTTACTGTGCCTGCAAAGAACTCCTGATAGGATTTAAAATTTATTTACCATAAACAAATACTCTCAGTACCTTCTCTTGAATAAATATCTCTTTCTTTCTCCCCCCTTTCTCTTCTATGATCCTTCCATATAGTCTAGTCTTACTGGGTCCGAGGTGCTCTCCGGCTGGAGTCAATGGGAGCTTCACCAGGCGCCTGCTGCCCCGCAGAGCCCACCCCCAGGGCAACGATGGGCCTGATCCCGCTGGAAAGCAGCAGTGGAGATTTATTGGAAGGGGGTGTTTATGATATTCGTATGATACGTATACCGAAGCTTTAAAATGAAAAATTCAAATGGAAACAAAAGAAAAAATCTGTCTTCCCATTTAAGGAAAATTATTTTAATAAATAAATTGTTGTTCTACCCTTCCTTCTCCCCACAAAGTAACTTACTCTTCTGCCTGAAGCTGTTGGGCAGGGTCTCTCTGTTAGTAAGAGAAAATGAAATTGTCGTTTGAAAACCCCTTGAACAACACTGCTGAAACCCTCTTTGCCTTCTGTGGGGGAACTGACGTTGAAGGAGGCAAAAGATTTGCTGGATTGGAAATGTTTTCTGCAGTTTGGCAACGCAGGTTTGGGGCTTTTCTGCTGCTTTTTGTTGCTCGTTTGAAATCCTTGTCTTAGATGGCATGAACAAGGGGCTGAGCAAGCATCTTCGATACCGGCAGCAGCTTGAGAACCTGCAGCCCCTGAGCCTGTTGGAGCTTGGGCAGAGGAGGGTCTGGGGCTGCAGCTGCTGCGCCCGCTGGCTCCTGGGCTGGACGCCCTCGACGGGCAGCCTGGGGATTGTGTACCTGGAGAAGAGCCGCCCCGCCGGGTTTGTGCTCTGCTCTTCTTGTTCTGTAAAGCCATGGGAAAGAGGGTGGAAGGAGCCCTTGGGAGATCCTTTATTCCGTGTTTTTGTCTGAGATAGGATCTGTTCTATCAAAGCCATCTCTCGGTATACGCGTAGTGCTGCTTATAGTAAATAGCAACAATTTTTGCAAAGTGGAAGTTTGCTGACAGTTCACAGATTGTACACTTCAGGCAGTGTATTTAAATGATTTAACAAAGTGTAAATCAGCGTGTGGCTGGTGTGGCAGCAGTGGGGTTTTGTACTGGGTTTGAAGCGGAGCGCAGCGGCAGCGACATGCCCAGGGGCACGGTGCGGGACCATGGAGCCCGTTTGTTCCCTCCACGGCATCGGGGACAGGAGCTGAGTCACCCTTTGGGGACACTGTACCATTGCAGATAAGGTCAGGAGGCAACACATCGTCCCCAGGAAAGGCTGTGCCAAGGGATGCTCGCTCTCTGTGACTCAAGCAAATTTGGGATAATAATCCCAAACAACGGGATAATCTCCAAAATCTCTGCTGACCTCTGAAATTCTCGGCTGTGCTGGAGGCCAGTGACGCAGCAGTGGCACCTCCACTTTTATGAAGATTGTCATTCCAGTTCTCAGATGTGTGGTGTCCTATTTGGGAATTTTCCAAAAGTTTTATTTTAAATGCTTGAAGAGATGGTGATGAATAGTTACAAAATGACCAATTAACAAATGGTGACAAATCCAGGAAAGAAAACATTCTTGCAGCATACTTAGATACAGTATTCAAAAAATGTTTAATCAGTTACAGATTGCATCTTTACTTATGTTTTCTGTGTCCGTTTGCCCCCCTGCCGTTCAGGATCCTTTCCTAGAAGGTGGCATGCTCCTCAGCTTTTTCTAATTTTTAGTTACACTTACCCTAGTGTGGGGGTTTTTTGTTAGTTTGTTGGTTGTTTTGTTTTCTTGACCTTTTGCTTTTTCTAATTTGTGTCCTGTTTCCACCATTGGGAGCCCAAGGGGTGAGACAGTGCAGCAGGGAAGGACCAGGGTTGTTGCTTAAAACAAAAGAAAAAACCAAAATTACAAAAAAGCATTATGTTAATGAATGCATCAGGGTTGTACCTTATTGGTGCCAGGACAGAGGAGCCAGGTCAGGCTGGGCGGCAGCGATCCGAAGGCTCCGTGGCAGAAGCCTGTCCCGAAGCAGGCTGGGACCGGGGCACGTGTGCCCGGCGATGCCGCCTGCCGTCTCCCCTGGGCTGTGTTTGGGGGAAGGACGGTCCTTTTAAAAGCAGCGCTGCTTTTGTATCCGCACGCTTCTCTTTGCAGCCACATCTCCATTAAGGGAGAGAACCCTTGGAGGCAGCCCCTCCATCCTTCAGACATTTGCTTTACGTAAACCAGCTAGCAAACCGCTCTGTTAGTATTGATGTAGACATTACCACAAATCGCCACTTAGGGACCTGAAAGAATTGACTAACTGGTTTCAGATCCAATACACATAACTTGATCAGACGCAAACTTTAAGTACACTTGCAGGCGTGCCAACTGCACCGACGGGGAAGTGACTCTTCTGCCGGCTGTTTAAAGAGGCCCTGAGGGGAATCCATGAAAAAATAAAGATCTGGGGTTAAGGCTTTCGCTGTAGTGGTTTTAAGATGAAGAGTTAGTCTGGGCATGAAAAATTAAAACGCTGCTGTTCTATCTGAGACTGGGCTTATAATTATTTTTGTCCTACAAATTTTACAGAACGCGCCAGTTCAGGTTTTACAGCCATCACAATGACTGTAGGTCCCTGATGTTGTTCTGAATCGTACAGTAAAAGGCCGGGATGCTCTCCTGGCACTCGCAGCACGTTGGAGTGGCTGGTCACCCTGCCAGCCTGGAGCAGCTGGACAAAAACATCAGACTGGGTATGTAACCCACGACGAGGCATCTCCCACCCAGCAGAGGAATGTCGTATGTTCGTTAGTACCGAGGCAACGAGAATGTTTCCTGGGGTGGATTTTTGGACTTCCCATTCTAGGAGAGAGTTCTCTGGTTTGGAAAGTTTGTACGCGTCGAGTTGATGTGGTGACTGCGGTACGTCCGAATGCCAGGGCTTTGGGTACTGAGGTCAGGATTGTGCAAGTCTTGTCAGAACAATTTGGGTGCATATAAAGAAACTAAGGATTCTTAAAGTAAGATTTATGCAGAAGTAGTTAATTGAATCTAAAATGTGTCTTTAAAATCACCAGTTAACCCCTTAGGCACTTAGTTTCTTGACAGAAAAATTCTTAGGGTACCTAGAGTATTGCTTTTGGCATTAAAAATTTATTAATTGTTGTAGTGCCCAGTAAGTTAGTATCTGGTTCAGAGCGAGCCAGGTCAGGGTCCGTAACGTCGATGTTCCCTGTTTGTGTTCCCAGAGATCCCGCACGTTTCCGCCCCATGTCATGAGATCACCCGCTGCACTGAACAGAGAGGTGTTGCCTCTGATCCGCATCTAGGCGCAGGGGTGTTGCGGCAATGCCTTGACTCAGATTTATATTAAAAAAACCCCAAGTTTAGTTCTAGGAAATGTTGGGTTTTAGGCGGAGGCACTCCACAGCCTCGCGTCGGATAAGGGTCCCGCTGACTGCTGTTGTGGTCGTGGTGCCTGTGGGCGTCATACAGTGGGAACTCTGCCGCTAGGAAATGCCATTTCCTAAAATTCAAATAAATCCTGAAAACAGTGGTGTTTGCTCACCTGCATGCTTTGTTTTGTCCTTTGAATCGGGATCTAGAGATGAGAATGTTTGTGTCGGTCAATCTATGAAAGGCCAGCTGTGCCACGAGGACTTTCTTTACCACCCATCCAACTTCAGATGTTTTTTTTTCTTCTATATTGTTTCCATTGCAGTCAAACACACTATTTTTTTTTTTCTGTTTCTGCTTCCATTTATTCTGTTCTCTGGATTGTCAATCAGGAATTTAATTCATTCTTTTCTCTGTAATTGCTGTCCTTTCCTAAAGCCTGTTTTAGGAAGAAGCTGGATGAGGTGTAACAGCAGAGCCTGGCCCGGGCGAGCGCTCGGGCAGCGGCAGTAACACGCTTTTGCAGGTTGCACAGCTCAGCCCTTGGCATGGCACCGCGCTTTGGTTTTTGTACTGAACCAAAAAGAACCCAAAAAGTGGGGTTTTTTTTTGTCTCGTTCAGGAGATGTAATCACAAAGTTTACAGGAAGAAATACAAAAGCAAAGGAGACAATTTCCTGAGCTTCCCTGTTGGTGTGGTTTTTCTGCCCAGCCCTGGGCTCTGCAGGGATGGGCGCGCAGCGGTCCCGGGGCTGCTCCCTGCCGGAAAGTGCGCGTGGCTCTGGTCTCGCTGGGGTGGCGCGGCTCCCCCGTGATCTCGGCCAGGAGAGCTCGTGGGGGTGGCGAGCTCTGTTCTGGGGGGTCAACAACAAAAGCAGCTCGTGGCTTTGGCATTGAGTTGTGGTGCCACAGCTGAGAGCTCCACTCAAAAAGTTGGCAGTTGTGAATTTTTTAGTAGATCATAACAATCAAACAGTATTCTGCATGCTGGAATGGAGAAATGGGGGATGATCAAAGAAGGTGGGAAGAGTGAAAGACAAGTTCAAACCATTAGTGGAAAACGTAGCCTCTTGTGCAGCAAAGTTGGGTGATTCAGAGAACAAATCTGTATTTAGCTGCGTGAGTCAAAGTTAGGGAGAAAAGACCTAGCTGCCGCTCGGCGTCCTATTTTGTCCTATGCAAATAAGTGTACCAGCAAAGTTGTTTGGGTTTGGTTTTTTTTTTTCCCCTAATTCTGTTTCACGCAGCTAAAAGCAGCGTAGAGCAGAGGCAGCGTTGTCTGGCTGAACACGGTGTCTGGCGGTGAGGCTGCTGCTTGGGGAATTTGCCACCGATGCTGCCGTCCCGTGTTTAGTATTCCCCAGAAGTTAATATTGCTGCGGAAAGCCCAGGAGGGTCCAGCGGGGCACCGAGGACTGTTTTCTTATTACTAAACAGAGAGATATTAACAACACAATGTAGAAATAAAAAAAAAAAAAGAAAGAAAGAAAGAAAAGGAAAGCAAAGACGGCCGCCTGCTCTTTTCTTCTCGGTATTATTATTTGTGACAAAGCCTTTGGTCCATTTTTCTTCATAATTTGCAGGACTCCTAATGGGAACAGCACCTCCCAATTACCATGGTTGCCAAAGGCTAATTTGGTTACCCTCAGGATCCACAATAGAGAAACTGTGTCGGCCCTTTGTAGATATTTGCATACTATACATACCGGGAATGTAAAACAGCTGCCTGGGCCCTATTCCACTATCATGGCAATTATGGGTCATTAGCTTTTTCTTTTTTCCCCCACTTTCTCCCTCTCTTTTCCTTGTTCTCATCTTCGAGGCTCTGCCAGGCGCAGAAGCAGCTGATGCGTTTGCAGGAGCAGCAGCGCAATGGGAGGACCCGCCTCGGCTCATTCAGGGCTGGGGCTGACAAACGGCCGCCGGCCTCTTTTATTCTGCCATCGCGCTCTTTCTTCTCATTTCTTCTTTCTTGGCGCCCTCCCCAGCAGCATTTGCATGCAGGACGCATGTGCCAGCGCACGTGTGTGCCCGTGCACGCGTGTGCGCTTTGTGCTGCCCGCTGAAAGGGCGGCGGTGGGCGACTCCGGGCGGTTGGGAGCGGAAGCATGTGCGTCCCCGTGCCCATTGTGTCCCCATCAGACACCCCCTGTCAGCACCGCGCTCCCCGGGGGAAACCTCCCCGGACTTCTGAAAGTTTTGCGGGCTCCCAGGGGCCCAGAAATTAAAGAAGGGGACAAAAGGGAGCTCCATCTTAATTCGTTTGGTATTCAATTTGTTAAATGGCCAGGGGCTTTTAATAGTTTATCTCCCTTTTGTTCTGAGCAACATTTACAGTCTCCGGGTAGTTTACAAGGAAGTGATGGTTTTGCATATACATTAATTTTTTTATGAACTGCTAATTTTATTGACAATAAGGATAGATTGAAAGACCCAAAGCTTTTGTGTTGTTTTGTTAAAGCAAATAAGTAAAGCACAAATGTAAATTACATCTCCAGGTTCACATTAGAGGTTTGCAAATAATACTGAGCTAATGGTTATTGCGAAGGAAAATAGCACTGGGATCAATATTCTATACAGTAGAACGCAATACCTCTCTCTCTTTTAATCACCTCATTGCAGAAATGGCATTGAAATTTGAAATCTCATTTTCTCCATTTGTACAAATTGAACATAAATCATTGTGAGTGAGGGGAGGTTTCGGGCAACTTCACTCTTTGTGGGATTGCATTACTAATTAGTGCTGGAGGGAAGCGGGGATACAGGCAGGGCTCAACCGGACCCTGCGACTGCACGCAGATGGTTCTGTAAATAAAGCACCGGGGGAAGGACAGGCTGGGCTTCGTCCTCTTCTGCGTCGGGGTCTTCTCAGCAAAGAAAACACTTGTGATGTTTGCTTCTTACCGCCGTTAAAAATGGGTAAATAATTATGAACAAAATGCTGACATGGCTTTTGTGGGTGCTGAGAGTGTGCCTGGCGCTGTACAAACCCCACAGCCCATCTCTGGCAGCTTCCCAAGGAGCTTCCTCCAAGGGTGAGGCTCGCGGTGCCCGCAGCGAGGGCCCTGCCCCGTTCTGGGGGTGCTGGGGGGGGGGGTTCCTGCTGCTGGCGCCTCGCGGTGCAGAATGAGGGGCAGGGCTTGGAACAGTCTCGTTCCTGCCGGTCAGAAAAAACCATCCTAGTCTCTGCTCTTCCACTGTCTCTAATTTGCTTAAATAATGTTTATGAGGGAAATACCAGCAGAAAAATCTCTGCTGCTGAGAACTTTCAAACCTCTTTCCCGCGGAGTGAGTGAGCTTTCCAGGAGCGCGGCTGGCAGCGTGCTCCCCGGCCGCCTGGCTCATCCAGAACCGTCCAGGACATCGAAACCATTCTGATCAAGGCGGTCGCTGTTGGGTAAGTGATACAGGCTGAGAGACAGAACAGATTTGGATTAAAAGGTTTAGATAAACAGGGCTTAGTTGTGTGTGTGGAGAGGATATTAGTGTGAGCATTGTGAAAGGAGGAGTCTGAGAGACTGGGAAGGGTTCACGCAGAGTGGGTGGGTTCCGAGCATCACCCCCACGGATAAAGACTAGTTTAAATTGTTCACTATCAGCCTCAGAGATTTATCACTACACCTATATTTTTCCATCATTTTCGTGCTTTCTAAACCACCACAACAGGAGATAAATAGGGAACTTTATGGGAGAAACTGTTATTAAGGCTCATTATATAAATTTGTTCTTGCCGATTTCAATAGCTAAAAGTGAAAGAAATAAATAAAATACCCTTGAAAGTGAAGAACAAACACTGAGCTGGCAGAGCTTCTAGCAGAGAAGAAATAACTCAATTTTAGAAACTTGGGGGCAGAAATCTCAGACTCAAACCAAGGGGTGGTTCAGGTCTAGACTATTCAAGAGGATGATAAAGAGATCAAAATTATGACAGATGTTGATTTCATATACCGTCATGATGCTATTTAAAACGCGTACTTAGTCTTAAGCAAGGATAAGGAAAATAAATGGCAGAGGAGTTTGCTCCTCCTTGGCTCAGCCGTCCTGCGGCGCCCGCCCTACGCTGCTGCCGTACCCCCGTGCTCAGGCACGGGTGTGGAGCTGGCAGGAGAGGCTGGAGCCTGTGTTCTGCTCTTGGACCCGGGCAGCGGAGAGCAAGAGGTGCTGGGAGACAGTCGGAGGGTGAAATGTGGGTAATATATCCCGTCAGCACGGCCAGCCATGTGGTTAATTAATGCCACTTGCCCCGTCATGCTTGGTGCATTGAGAAAACATAAAAATGTATACCTTTAAAGGAAAACTAGAGTTTTACTTGCAATCTTATGGGAAAGCAGACTCAAGGGTAGGCAGGCAAAGGAATCTGTGATAAAAAAAATCCTGCTAAATGTCTTGCTTTGAAACTGCTGGACTTTGGGTTTAGGCAGCTGACTGTCAGTGCTGGAGCAGTGGGAAGATGAGCTGTTTATCAAGTAACTATGCAGAAACATTTATTTATTTACTGTGTGGTTTACTGAGAGATTTGCAGTTTTCCACATAGCACAGCTTATTTTGAAATTACAAAAATAATTTGGAAGTTTGGTGACATATCAGCAGCCGCAGAGTCTCCCTAATTTCCCAAGGATCAGTTGTGGACAAAAGAAAGACTCACTAGAACTGGTTTGCTCGAGAGCACTGCAGAGAAAATCACATGGAAGAACTGGTTTGCTTAAAACCCTTCCGTTCCCAAATTCTCGATTCCTTGGACGGCCGTGGGCAGGAGGGTCAGGCCACGCTGCTGGGCGAGGGAGGGAGTTCTCAGCCCCACGGGGCAGCAGGGTTGTACTCTACGAGTCAGTATTTTTCTTCTGAATTATCATCTCATGCTCTACAATATAAACATTTATAAATT
This sequence comes from Pterocles gutturalis, assembly GCF_000699245.1. NCBI lineage: Eukaryota > Metazoa > Chordata > Aves > Pterocliformes > Pteroclidae > Pterocles > Pterocles gutturalis. The sequence continues at coordinate 13,910 of NW_010131776.1, read as the reverse complement.
AAATAAATTCGTAAATAAGTGCACGCATAAACATTTGATAAATAACTACAGGCTACGTACATAGATACACAGCACTGAGGTTTGCTCGGCGGGTGCGGGTGATGCACCAGCATCTCCTGGTTCTGCAGAGTGGCTGAGCAGTGCTGTGAAATATCTCCTCCTCATATTGATGGGATATTTCTGGAGCATAAAGATAATAATTAAAGTGTCACTTTTTTTTAGTTGCATTCTTTATGAAGATCTACTCAATATTTCATAAGTTGTATTTAGCTTCACTGGTGCCAGCAGAGAGAATTCATTTAGTGAGAGCAGACGAGCAGCTCCTCTGTTTCCTGCAGGAGCCCCTGTGCAGGCTCCGGGCGTCCCGGCACTCGCGTGCCCTGAATGCCGCACGCTTTTGTGCAGGCGCGGTCGTGTGGCTAGCGAGCGCTCCCTCGTCGCACGGGAGCTGATACACTGATTTCTGTTGGCGTGCTCAAGGACAGCCGTGTGTCAGGGCTGCGAGCTGAGGAGGAAGGTACAAACCCTTGTGTCTGTCAGGGCACCCGCGCAGCTCCCGTGGAGCCACCGCAGGGCTCTGCAAGCGCCAGGCGGCTGCATGTGCGCAGCGGGACCGTGCAGGCTCCGAGCTGGACCCTTCCAGAAGGTGTTTGAGTGGTGACGTGTTCCGGTGTGACGGCGCCTGCCAGGGCCATCACGGGGCTTTGGGGGGTGTCGCAGACACAGACGGAGGGTTTCCCCCTCCTGCCCAGGCACAGAGCTGGGTACAGCCGGTGTGCCGGGGGGCGGGACCTCTCACCCGGGCGTTTCGGAGCCAGGTGTCCTGAACAAACGGAGCTGCTCTCTGGAACACACAGAGCAGGCAATGCTCTGGGTAACCAGAACATCTCAGTTTGAGCCTGGTGATTTCGCACGGGAAGAACAACGGACGGTGGGAGCAGACCCTGCCTAGCGCCTGCCGTGTGGGAAGGATGCTCACGTGAGGTTGTGTGTGCAGCGGTGCTTGGAGCCAAGATACATGTCTGTCTGCACGAGTTCCCTGGTCCGGTGCAGGGTGCGGCTGGCAGAAGGGTTGTGGTGAAGCGCAAAGGGCAGAGGGTCCTGCCGCACGGGAGCAGAACAGGGGACAGCGGGTCTGCCCGGCTCTGGAGCACTCGCTGGTCTGAAGCCACCTCCAAAGAGACGTGGTGATCAGACCCCCATCCGGATCATCTCCTCACCCCAAAAGAGCCTCCTGGATGTGAAGAGGCATTTACAAACCTACGGAGCCCTGAAGGAGAGAATTATTGTATGAGTAATAATAAGCACTTAAATAGCACTTGACAACTTGATTGATATAAACATTAACAGATTAACTCCTGCAGGACCTGGTGATGGATATGTGTTTCCCTGTCTTGCAGTTGGAGAAACGGAGCTGTGGAGATAGATTAATTTACTTGCTGACCCAGTGTGTTGCCGGCAAAGGCAGAATTAGAATTATAGACTTCTTAATGACTAATTAGTAAAATTGTAAAGCAAAAGAGCAGTGTCCGACAGCAACCTCTAGGATCAGTGTGAGAAGACACTGTATAACCTCCAGATCTCATTTCCAAGTAGTAATTTTACTCAAGAGTTAATAATTGTGTGTAGAAGTCAGGATTAATTTTATCATGTCCTGTGTCCTGCGTTTATCCGGTCCTCTGTTTCATGTGTGTGTAGACTCCGACTGCACAGATATTTATCCGTATTTATATGCATGTGTGTATGGGTTTAGCAGTGCAGCCATAAAACACAGCGTCCATAAACTCACTCGGAAAGATGAGTCTTTCTGCTTATTGGCACTGCGGTTGTGGTGTGTACATTAAATCTGTATCTATTTTACTACCTGGAGAACACAAAATGAGTGAAATCCAGCTATTTGCCTATTACTCTTTTGACTGAGAAATTGTGTATGTTTCCAGTTGGGATAGCTCGGCGGTTCCGGGTAGGATGCGGTGGAGTGAAGGTGTTATTGATGAGTTGGAGGTGACGGCGATCCTTACGAGCAGTGAAGCCCCGCGTGACTCATGCGGCTCATCCCAGGCTAATGCCGATAAATTGCTTGTGTCACACCACGTCGCGGTGTATTCTGTGCATGCTACATATCTTACCGGCAAACTATTTCAGAAGGATGTTGGAGACTTTTGAAGGAATTATTTGTACCGTTTGTCATAGACTCCTGTGAAAGGCAGGCTGCCAGTGAGCAGGGCTCTGACTCTATGTCAGCAGAGAAAAACTGCTCAGACATGATTTGAGGAACCTTTACTTACACAAAGCATTATTTTCATATATAATAATGGGAAGATTTTAAGATAATACGTATGTGGAAAACTTCCTAGGCGTAGAGCGCTTTACTCGTTGGAAAGCTGTAAAATCTCACAATTCGTGTTCTGTTTTAGTGAGTTGCAGAAATACTTGGTCGCAAATATCTGCTGGGCAGTGACTGATGATGTCTCTGCTACACCTCAGGACTGGGCTTTGTGGAGGAGAAATTTCACATTTGAAGAAAAACTCCTCTGACTATGTGATTAAAAAAAATTATTCCTTCTTCCGCCACAAATGCCAGCTCTTCCCAGAGCAGAAGGCTGGGACGTTTGCAGTGAGCTGGATGGAGAGGGATGTGGGTGCGATGCCTGATTCACAGCCTGACCGCCTGCACCCCCAGCCCCTCCAGGGACAGTCGTGGTACTCGGGACTTGGATGGTGGCAGGGAGGACATCCCCTGAGGTGTCGGCAATTTTGGGCAGAAGAGTTATACGTTAGTTGATGAGAGAAAATCCCAAATATCCAGGGTACTGACCTTGCTTTTAGACGGCATAGCTCATCAAGGGTTGAAAGAGCTGACCCTCGGATGCGTGAAAAGGTGTTTCTGAGGTTTCTTGCTTCGATGTCCTTCAGGAATCTTTCTGGCTGCACCTGTTCAGCTACAAGGTTGAAAGCTGCATCTGTCTTTGCTTTGCTCTCGGTGTCCAGCGCTGTGCCGGCCGGTCTGGGGTGAGTCCTGTGCCTCCGCGGGCTCAGTCAGAGCCACAGGAGCTCGGCGCTGCTGCAGGTCGGTGGCAGGGTATTTGGATCTGACCTACCCAACGCGGTGGTCATCAAATATGGACTTTGGAAGAGGGCTTTGCATAACGAGGAGTTTCAAAAACTTCATCATTGAATATAGTTATTTTCAAATAATAATTAGAAATAATAATTTCTGAGAATATTTTTAAATAGACATATTTTCTAAAAGTTTTTATCCCAATATAAGTAGCTCACAAGAAACAGACACCACTATGGTATTAAGGTGTTGGTCCCAGTCATAAAAGAATGGGGAAAAAAAAGGTGCCGTTGTCCTGATGTGCGGAATATCTCCATCACCCTGAAATGGAAAACCTCCCAGAATCCACAGCCTGCCTGTATTCATGGAGCACACTTCCATACAGGCACAGAGATGGTGCATAAGAGCAAGCAAACGGGAAAGCAGTTGAGCTTCTCTGTGTTTTGTGGAACAATTTGGACTTTACAAACAACTTCAGCCCGCAGGTCCCCAGAAGTCAGAGGGTCCCCAGCGGCAAGTGCTTCTGCTGTGTCTGTGAGGCTTCTTCAGTTTGCAGGGAACTGCATTAAAATTTAGTCGAAAGAACGGATGCTCCCTGGTACCTCCACACTGCCTGTGGAGGAGGTGGTGTTCCTCCTACCCTGTGTCTTAGAGTCACAGAATCACGGACTGGTTTGGGTTGGAAGGGACCTTAAAGCCCACCCAGTGCCACCCCCTGCCATGGGCAGGGACCCCTCCCACTAGCCCAGGTTGCCCAAAGCCTCATCCAGCCTGGCCTTGAACCCCTCCAGGGATGGGGCATCCACAGCTTCTCTGGGCAACCTGGCCCACTGCCTCACCACCCGCACAGTGAAAAATTTCTTCCTAATATCTAGTCTAAATCTGCCCTCTTTCAGCTTCTTGCTGCAGAATGGACTGTCCAGGACCCGCGCTGCCGCCCGTGCCCAGCGGTGCCCGTGGGTTCCAGTCCTGCCACCTGCCAGCAGCAAAACCCGTCTGGCTTCGGGCGTGGAGGAGATGCATTTCTGTAGGTTATTTAGTTGTAAATCCCTGCCTGTAACGGGTAGACAAGAAATACAATAAAGTCCTTGAAGGCTTCTTCCCATTGCTCCAGCTGGCGACTGAGCGAGACCAAGACCCAAGAAAACACCTTCCCTTAACCCCTCTCTGCTGATCCTCACGGGGAGGCAATCTCAGCACTTCCATCCCTCTCTCCCGAGCAAAGGGGGTCGAGCGGGAGCCGTGCAGCCGCCCCGCGAGCACGCAGAACCTGTCCGGGCGCAGAGCCGCGACGGCCGCCCGAGGTGCTCCTGAAATAAAGTTCAGAGACACAGAGAGGGGAGAGGGGCCCCGGCCAGCCCCCGGCCCCCTCGGTGCGCTCGTGCCAGAGCACAGCTGGGACATTAGCAGCCAGGCATTTGAAGCATAATAATAATTCTGCAGATCAAAGCAGCTCTTCTTCAGACAATTATAGTAAAATTGAAGCTCTCCTCCAAGAGGAACGCGTGCCCTTGTTGTGGTTTTCCTTTTTTGCCCTCTTTTTCTTTCTTTCTCCCCCCTCCCTTTTTTTTATCCTTTATGAACAAATTGCTTTTTCAGGGCTATAGAAAGAGCCGATTGGAAGCTGAAATCCTCCATCTCTGCCCAGGGGTGGGATTCCCAGGGTTAGACATGTAACATCTGAAGGGTGATTTTTTTTTTTTTTAAATTGATATCCAAGAATAAAAGAGAGAATAGTAGGAGAAGCTGATCAGGAATGAATAAAGTCTCCTTTTAAGCTGAAATAACCTTCCCCCCCCTCCCCAATTTTCCCTCCAGAAAAGCCGGACTGTAATTGCTTGCAATCACTCGGCACAAATTGTCTGCGCGTATTTGCTTTTTAATTTTGTATAATCTGGTCCATTTCGCTCTCTCTGCCTTTGAGCTTAACCTCTCTCTTTCTCTCCCTCCTTTTCTCTCTTGCATGCCTTCCCTTTCTCTCTTGCTTTAATTCTTCGATGCTGCTAAAAAAATATATGACTAATTCACGCTGATATTTGATGGCTTTTACTAAGGAGAGGCACTTAGAAAAAAAAGAGAGACTGAGTGGACATGTGCTGCAACTGGTGAGATCTCATTGTTATCTTTGAAGTGTTTGTTTATTTGTATATTTATTTCGTTTCTGTTTCCTTAAGACTCAGAAAGCTGTTTTAACACGCATGTGGGATGTCTCTCCCCATTCCCCAAGTGGGCCGAGAGCAGGAATCCTGTCCACCCCCCGGACGGTACGCACTGAGCAGGGTTCTTGCACCGTGTACGGTGCCCGAGCTGCTCAGCGTGTGCTTTGGCCCTTTTCATCGGGGAGCACCGGGGTTTCAGCCACAATTAACGTCTCTTCCAGGTGAACCTGGAGCTCAGCAAGTGATGTTTCTGGGATTCAGTGGTTAGAATTTAAGGTTCTCACTCCGATTTTGCATTCAGATTTTCTTCAAGCCGATGCCTGTGGCAGCCAGTCTCTCAAGGTTTAGCCCAGTAGTTGAGTAGAAGCCTAGCTGGTGTTCTGGAAAACAATCTGATGTGTTAGAAAATGGTAGCAGAGATCCTGGGAATGAGAAAGGGCAGAGATAACATCCGTCAGAATAGTTTCTCGTCATTGATACTTCATTTAAAGCTGAGTCCATGTAGCTTCGGTGGCGTATCGGCGCTAGGTAAGAGATCAAAGGGATGAAGACCTCTTCCCCATTGCGATCTTCTAGGTTTATTTTTTGGCTGTCCGGTGGCAGCTGTGCTGTCCTGCTCTCCACCGCGGACCCTCCCTGTCCCCTGGCAGTGCCCCGGCCAGCGTACGGAGCAGCTCCGCGCTCTCCTGGGCCGTGGAGACGTCTCAGCCCCAGGGTCCTCTGTTCCTCCGCCTGCCGCCCCTTTGGCTTCCCACAGCCAGGGTGTTCTGGCGTAACGCGCGGGGTCCTGTCGTCTGGCACTGACCCAGAGTCCAGGAGTTTTCCTGGGGTTTCTGTGGGTGATGTGCCCCGGTGTTTTATTTTGGAATCCTTGGTTCCGTGTTCAATTGCTGTGTTTGGGGTTTTTTTTTTCTTGCCATGTCGTTTGGGGTTTTGTTTGGGTTTGTTTTTCATTCTGGCAATGAAAAATGTTAAAAACCAAACCAGAACAAAAATGCTATGTAAGTCATATCCATTGATATAGTATTAAGTATTTTCTTGTAGCGGGGTTTTTCTTGCTATGCTCAGAAGCCGTGTACGCTCACCCCACTCACGTTTGGGAGGTAGGTTGTATGTTAACGGGTTTTTTGTTCTATTATTACTAAAACCAGCCTGAATTGTTTTACTTCAGAGGAAACGTTAGGGGTTTCTTTTCCTTTTAAAGAATTCTAATGAACAGTGCTAACCATCAGCAGAGTTATTTGTATGAACAAGTCCCCTGCTCGTACAGAACAACTTGAGAAACAGCCCCACGGGCTGCCCCACGTTGCAGGAGGGCTGGCAGGGTCCGGACCCGTCCGAAATCACCTTCTGTGGCTGTTCCACCAAGAGGTCTCCTTTCTGCAGATCAGAATTTAACTTCCCATTAGGAGCCATTCTGTGGTGGGATGCCACGGTGAGCTCAGGCTCTGATTCTCTGGGGATTCCTCCCACACGTAAATAACTTATTTTTTCACTCCTATGGTCTTTAAATAAAAAAAAAGAAAAAGCCTATGGCTGCGTAGAGAAACCTGGAAGGTGTCTGGATTCCATTCTTCAAGCTGTAGAGGGACCAAGGAGATCGACAGGCACTGCCTTTCCATTTAAATAAGTAAATTAACTTTAAAAAGAAAGAAAAAGACAGCCTTACCCTAAAAACAAATAGTTGTCAATTCCCAGCAAACAAACCTGTAGAAAAACCGGTGCGGTTGAAGAAGGAGAAGCCCACGTATATTTTTCTCAATGCGTTTTCAGTTTGTTTGTACCAGATTTATAATGCCTGTATTATTCAGCTTTTCATTTGAAATTCTAATGACCCTTTTGAATGGACTGGTGCAGGCTAGGAAGTGAAGAGCATAACACAGTTCCATTGACTTATGATTTTCTGCTGACTTTTCCATTGTCATCCCATATCTTCATTCTCTGCCACCAGCCCTTTCCGGGAACGTCCTCAGCTCCCTGTTTGCGAGCAGCTGGAGCAGAGGAAACTGCCTGAATTACAGATGACTCGGTAATTTATTCAGATGTGGTCTGTCGTCTTTAGGTAGCAAGAAAAACAGCTTTAAATGCAGGTTGGGAATGGATTTGGGATTTTATACAAGTTTTCTTCTGACTTTCTCCCTGAACCATGCAGCAGCACGTTTTTCCTCTGACTCATGGCGTCTGTCTCACGGCAGCACCTTGTTCTGGAGGGTTTGGGCTCGGCCAGAACTGGCTTAAACAGCCAGAATGCCAAATCAAAGCGACGCCTTGGGTATATGTTGTGTCAGTAGTGAATACAACACCTTCCCTTGAAACACATGAAGCAGTTTGGGGCAGTGGGATGTTTTTACAGACTGACCTTATGCTTTTAACGGAGATCAGAGCGGGAGGAAGAGCATCCCCTTGTTGGACCACAGGGCCTGTGAGATTAGAGACCCCCCAGTTCAGGCGGTTCACGGTAGAGGTGTGATGCTGCGCTGAAGCTGAGTCTCATCCAGGCATGGTGTGAGATATTTGATAGCTGCGAGTGTTTGGAGCTTTTTGTTCCCCTGAGCTCTCTCTTCACAATAGATATTTCAGGGTCTTTCAACCAGTTAGGAAAGTTCATTATATTTTTAATACAATGTAAAAAAATTAAAATAATGATTTGATATACAGGCATTGATGAAAGATGTATTTTTAAAGTAGTAAATTAAAATCTCATTAATATTTCAGTGAGAATATTTTGTGCTTATCTGTTTCATCTCTATTTTTGACCTATGGCTTGGAGTTCACAGCATGAAGGCGATGGTGAAATCTGTTCACCATAAAATGTTAATTATAAGTAAATTACAGCACAAACGTTCAATCAGCCACATTAATTCTACATAAAGTGAATTATTGTAGCAGAAAATTTTAAAATGTGACTGAATTTTATAATCTGCGTCCTCCATTTTCTACCTTTGCTCTGGCTGCTGTGCTGCTCTCCTCCGGCACGGCTCAGCTCTTTGTGCGCGGGGGGAAGCGCTTGCTGCTTAGATTATGTTAAAAATGGAAGAGCACAATTTGATCCATTTGTCTGCAGCCTACTAAATGTCTCTTTAATACGGAGAATTTTCTTTGCCCGGTGAGAAAACGCAGTGCCGTTGGAAGGGTTCGACAGGCAGGCGCTGCGACCCAACACGTGGAGCTGTGCGGGGACGGTGGATGTCACCGAGCCTGGCCACTGGGCAACCCGGTGTCCGAGTCATGGTGGTGTTACCTGCATTTCCAGGGCACTGCGTTCTGTTTTAATCCTGTATTTATTTTGACCAGCAAAAGGCAGAGCTGAATCCTTGTATACTAAGAAAAATTTAGACGTAAACCTTGCTGGCCTCCCGACCCTGAGGGACAAACTGGTCCATAAGGTAGCTCCCTTTGTACACCTGAATGTTGTGTCACTTTGTAAAAGAGCTTCTGCCAAGATGCAGAGAGCAAGAGACGCTTCGTGTGCTCTCTAGGGATCGTTGTGGGGATGGTCCCGAGAGGACATGCGGACTCTTGGTCTCACCGGTGATGCCAAAAAAATAAAAATCTTGTTTGAATAGTTTTGTTGTGGTGTTTCAGGGAAAAGGTGCGCATAGTGAAAAGTACGTGTTTTCCATGTTACCTGTAACTTTGTGGAGTTTCTGGGAAAGCACGAAAGCAAAGTGAACGTTTATTGTTCCAAGCTTAGAGACTCTGGATATTGCTCCAACCCTGTTCTGTTTATCGGAGAGTTTCTCGAGTCAGTAAGTTAGGTCTCATTGCAGATTACCATATTTTTTCACTCAAAAAAAAAAAAAATTCCCATTTTACTCTAAAATGCTGTAAAGTGTTGGCTGTTGGATTGGTTTGGAATTTGACGTTTTCTTGAACCCTTGCGCGATGGCAGCTGGAGAATTTCCTTGGCACTGAAATGGTGACACAGGACGTTGCTGCTGTTCTCCTTGCTTCGGAGAAAAGCTCTCGAGCTCAAGTCCAACGAAAAATGCTGAAGTGCCTTGTGTAGCACAGCCCGAAAGAGGTATCGCAGCAGAGAATCGCTGTCTTCTCACACACATTTGTAGGGGGTTTTGTTCATTAGGGGATGGCCTGTTTGCCACGCCCAAGGGGTTTATAGACTTAAGGACCTCCCAGCTGCTGGGTAACAAACCTGCTCAGATCAGTGCCTAGAGCTGGATAATTTCGTGTGCCAAGTGGTCCTTCCTGAAACCACTGCTCACTGGTGTCCGGATCCGCTGTTCTGGTAACTCAGGACAATTTTTCTGTGATGGAAGTCCAACGTCAATTTTCCATCTCAATGAAATAGCCACCCCCCAAGCTGGTCCATTAACCCTGTACAGGCCGGCTGGAATCTCGGCGCTTGCTGGTTCTGGCTGCGCCGGTGTCAGCTGAGCTCCGATTTCACCCCGGCGAGGAAGCTGCCGTTGGGCATTGTCGGGAGCAGATGCTTGGCTTTCCCTGCAGGGACCAGGAGAGAGTCTGGGTTGAAATCCAGGAACGTGCTTTCCAAAAGCTATAGCACCGTGTGGCAATTGAAAATGTTTTAATTAAAAGGTCCAAAATGGGGATCCCAGCACATGTATGAAAGGAAGGCCAGCTCCTCTGTAAAGGGAAACGTGTGCTTGGGCGCAGGAGGAGTTTCCGATGCGAACGGCAGGTCCACTAATCTGCGCGGGTTTGCAGGAGCCGGTGATCCCGCAGCACAGCGAGATAACCTTCGGGATTAAAGTGTGTGAGGGGGAAGAGTCAGAAAGCTGATCCCATCCGATGGGAAGGAGCGAGTTGGGGCAGACTGAATCTCAGCGATGGCATCACCCAAGCACGTAGGTGGGTTATGGGTTTTGTAACTGGTGCTTTGATTTGTCCCCCCAGTGCTCCCAGCCCGGGCTGCCAGGGCGATGCCACGTGAGTTCTTGCAGATGCTGCTCCATGTCTCTAAGCTATCGCGCCTCCTCATATCTGAATCATTTACCAACAGCGTGAAATGTGGGCTCCAGAAAATCTGTGTGAGTCACTGGGACTGGAGCTACTGAACGCTGCAAATGTTTTTGCGAGAGATCTCCCAACATGCTGGGAGATGAAGGGCTCTGGTTTGTGGTCAGGTTTGATAGGAAAGCTAAACAGAATCCAGAAATCTAAACAAAATAACTTGTGAAAAGAGAATTCTGATGATAAATTTTATTTGTGTATGTGTACAAAATAGGTGCGATATCGCTGTGGCGGGTGCGTTTCTGGCTGATGTCAATGACAGCCCCGCTGTCCGGTTAGCCACTGCGGTGCTGCCAGCACCGGGCAGACCCTGCGCGTCCAGCTGTGTGGGGAGAGGTTCTGCCCCCCCTGCCCTCGCCCTTTGACATGCTGCTCTCGCAGCTCGCTGTGTGCCCTCGTTTACCACTTGCCCCCGGCTCCACGAGGCTCAGACACAGACATTGCTCCTGGCTGCATTCACCTGCCCTGGTTTTTGTCAGAGCACAACACAGTTAAATGATTTTAATTTAATAATTTTCACTTGAAATCAAGGGTTTCGTTAGGTTTCGATCAGCTGCCTTCATCAGCTAATAATAAACATTTCTTTGTCTCTTCTTTCCTCTTCTGGTGTTCAGTGCAGCCGGTTGCCCCGGGATAGGCTGTGCACCGTGCTCAGAGATGGATTTCACTGCAGCCAAGAGGGACCTGGGCAGGGTGCGAGCTTAAAGACAGATTCACCAGGACGTTAAAAGAAGGAGATGTGATCAGGAAAGCCCCTCGAAATGGAAAAGCAGAGAGGAGAACAAGCGTGAGGCAGGAGGGATGCTCAGAGCCCTTGTTTTCCCGTAAGCTGCGTGATTGGCAGCAGCAGTAAACACTGGCGGGAAGCTTGTGCATCCCTCTAATTGTATAATTGCAGGTTGCTTTCTGCCGGCTTTGATGTGCAGATGGTAGTAATGTGCGGTGTCTCTGGTAATTTGCTATTAAACCCAACACTAGGAAGTAGTTCAGTTGCTTCCTGTGTGGATACCTGGTGTTCTCTGGGGTACCCGCCGGCGTAACCCCTGCCCGCTCCCAGCGCTCCCCGTGTTCTCTTTGCTTACACAGCGTTCAGCGTTTCCCCGGCAAATCGCAGAAGGCGAGTTGGATGTAAAGGTCAAAATGTGATAGCTCATTACATACTGTTGTAAAAGTCACTGCCAAGAGCTGAGAACAATGTTTAATTATTCCCTCTGAACTTGTAGAAAATATTATTTTCTATATATTGTAATCAGTACACTGGAAACACAGCCTGCCTGGGCTTCTGGCCGGCTCTCCTCAGAGCTCCCGCGGGTCGCTGAACAGGAGAGGAAGAGTGGGGTTCAGTGAAACTCATCCAGGAAAAAAACCTTACGGGGGAAAAAATGTCAAAAATACTATTTTTGAGGATGGATGCAGAGCAAAGGCACAAAGGGAAGAATCTCCTTACTGGGAGAACAGGAGAAGGCTCAAACCCTCAGGGTCAAATGTCCGTCTAGCCCACTACACCTAATAACTGCGCAGCGTCTGATGTTCTCACTTCTGTAACGATTCATCAGCTGCTTTTCCCCTGCAATGCCCCCACCCCTGCTCCTTGGTGATAAATTGATCTCTGGCTGATGATGCTCTAATTTCAGACCAGAAGTTCATATGCTTTATCGCAGAGCACTCAGGTCTGTTGCCAAATGACAAAGATTTACTTTTCCGATTGCTTGAAGGATCTTCCAACCGCTTTGGTTCCTTTGTGCCCCTCGCTTTTTGAGTGTAGGACTGTTTGCATCCTCTTCTGCCTTTGTTGTGGTTGCCAAATACTTGTAAAAAAAACGTAAAGCCAAAGACATCGCATGCTAGGTGCTGTGACCTGCAGAAACAGTTTTTGACAAATTCTGCTAAAAACATCCTTTGAAAGATAACTGTAAATAGATATTGCCAAGTCATGAGCTTTTCCATTCGGGTGATCGTATCCTTCCGTGTCAGCGTACTTGCACCATATAATTCAGGGTATGGTTTCAGCAATGGTAGCTAAAACGGTTTTTTGGGAAGGTTGCAGAAGTTTTGTATGTGCTCTGGGATGTGCAACCTGCTGATCTTCAGGTAGCACAGAATAAATTTCTGGAAAAAAAAAAAGCAATCTATAAAAGGTTTCCTACCCAGGAAGAGGGAGGAGGTAGGAGCTACAGAAGTCATGCTGCTTAAGGACCATCTAGAAAGCACTCGGGTAGCGTGTTGGTGGCCAGAGGTTGATCTAACTAGAGTGGAATAGCAGAGGATGGATTTTGCATGTAGCTGAACAGGAATGAAACACCAGATTGTACATGCTGTATTGCAGAAGCGTATGGCAGGACGTGATAGATAACGGCTGTCCTTGAGCATCTGACCCAGCATTACAAACTGGCAGGGGTGTTGGTGCCCGTTCTGTAGGAATTAATGCTGAATTATGGTCTTTTTCCAGAACTGACTAGAGGAGTTACAGTTCCAGATCCTTTCTTTCAAACTGTATCCGTTTTTAGATCAATTTTACTAAAACACTAGCAGCTTACTGTAGTTTGTTTCTGGGTTCCGTACTTTCTTGTATGGGTTCCAGTCTGATGTGGACATCGTACTGTCTGTTCAACAACTGCAAAGGAACAGCTGTCTAAAGGGGAAATAAAATCACGTTCTGAGCTCCTTACTTGGGAATGTAAGAATGCGAAAACCTTCTTTCCACTGTATTTCATGAACTACATGGGGAGAATAATAGCTAGATCGTTATTCTTGACCTCCTGTATGCAGCAGTGTTGGGATGCTGCTGGTGGGATGTGCTTTTTGTTTTCCTGTGTGGCAGATTTTTAGTGGATGAACAGGTAGCCAGGAATGCAATACATACGGTCTCCTCCTGCGTGTGGATAGCTGATATCCACTGACCATTGCTCTCGGTAGAGTTGCAAAAGTCTGGTGGAGCGCGGGTGAGGTGTCCTGTTCTTGCCACAGCGTCTCTCCGGTCCTGAACACGGACACCTGTACGATGGGGCTCCCTCCTTCCCCTCGGTGCAGTCTGTCCCGCCTCGCTCAGAGCTGATTGTATCCCCAAAACTTAACCTCTGAGCTCCCGGGGGTTATGCTCCAGCCAAGGATCACTGATCTTTTAAAGATCAAGAGGATGTTGGTGAGGAGGGAGGGCTCGTGTTCAGACCCACGACAGGCTATAGACGCTCATTAGTCCTGACTGAACGCCAGAAAATCTCGTGCAGAATTGCAGCTCCATCAACAGCAGCGAAAGACATTTATTGCCGTTGGATTGCCTTGGCATGTCTCCTGCTTGCCGGGGCCAGCGGATGGTGTTATCCAGAGGGAAGACCCCTCTGTCTCACGTTCCCTCGAGGACGGCTGTGTCCTCCCTCCTGCAGATACAAACCATTCTTGGCAAGCGGGGGTTTAATTCCCAGCCTCCCCGAATCTGCCCGGGCAGCGGTCGCCGCAGGGGCCCCAGCGCGTGCTGGGGAGGGTTTGAGGGCTGGGACGTGTCACCAGGCTGCTGTCTCGCTTTGTACGGCCTTGTGCGCGCGGTTTTAATACGGTTGCACTTTCTCTACCTGGAATATGCAAATAGTATTCAAATGAGATCTCAGCGTTCAGACTGTCAGCACATACCCCCCAGCTCCCCTCCAGCAAGTGACTAATGGGAACATGTGTTCCTGCTATTTCTGTAGAGCGGGGGGACT
>NW_010131775.1:0-846 GCF_000699245.1 Pterocles gutturalis | reverse complement strand
TTGTACAGAGAAAATTTAAATAAGTTATACTTGTCCCCAGATAACCTTTGTACAGAGAAAATTTAAATAAGTTATACTTGTCCCCAGATAACCTCATGTCACTCAAGTACTCCAGGGAAGAGCTGTCTTCCTAAGCAACTGTAAAATAGGGCAGGAATTTTTTTGAGGGCTATTACAATAGGCAGGATAGCTATCATATTAAATTAATGCACTTACAGTTATAAGTAGGCTCAAAGCCAAAGAAAACATACAAGTTTGTTTTTAAATCTAATGTGAAATCTATACCCTAAGAAAAACAGGTTTCTCTGTGAAAACAAATAGTCTACATGTACATCATGTATGACTTTTAAAAACATTATGGCACATCCTAAAAGTTATGCACGTACTAAAGCACTAAATATCCAGAATAAGAGCACACTCCATATACATGTATATAAAGAAGGTACTTTAGTGCATTTTTAATCAGAAATCAGTCAGAATGGCTTGTCATTCTCAAGCAAATGTGTTTCTTAATTACATCTGAGAAGAAAACCACCCTTCACAACAACTTGAACAAATATTTGAGGACATATTGTTATTATACCTATGAAAGCCTGACAGTTAAAAAGTAGGATATCTGTGATTCAGCTTTTTTGGTTTAGAAACCTCAAAGACTAGAGGCTCAGAAAAATTTTACATCATTCACTCATGCTGTCCATCTTCCCGTAGGTTTAAGCTGCCCACAAGAACAGCTGAATTCCAGCAACATATTATGCCATACTAGCTTCCAGTTTACACTGTACCGGAGAGAGTACTCAGGAACAGGCCATGGCTGAATGAGATCTTAAAGGAGGATGAGCTTTAAGA
>NW_010131774.1:0-7629 GCF_000699245.1 Pterocles gutturalis | reverse complement strand
TCTGTATTCTATTACGGCCACATGAGATCTCATTGAATCAGAGAAAGAAAGGCAATGGCCAACTATGAAAAACAATGGAATCAATGACTAGGAGATAACAATGGCAGGTGAAATTCAGTGCAGACAAAGACAAAGCAATAAACTTAGAAAGAAATTCTCTTAACTTTACAGATTGAGTGTCAGATGCCAAGCTAAATCTTGCCACTCAGGAATGATATTTTAGCTTTAAATTATATACTCCCATGAAAATATTATTCTAAAGCTAAAGACAAAGGTCTAAAAAGAAAATAAGATATTAGGAGTTATTAAAAATCAGAATAAAAATGTTATGCCATTGTTTAATGATATGATGTACTTACAGTTTGAGAATTATTTGGGTTCTGGACCTTTCTATGTCCAGAGAACATATCAGAATTGAACTCAAAAGGTGAGAGTGATGTTCTAGAGACAGGAATGACTTTGGTATAAGGAATGATTATACAGACTAAGGTTTTGACTTTGTAAGTAGAGACTACAGAAGAAATACAGACTCATGAGTGGAACAGAGAAGATATAGACAGTGACTTATCACTAACTCTTCTAATACAAGAACAGGAGGGCATCAAGTGAAACTATTAGGAAGCAAGTTCTAAACAAATGAACAAAAGTAGTTCTTCATCCAGCATAGAGAAAAGCTTTGGAACAGGGTGCATTGTGCATGATAACATTTTAAATTAGCTTATAAAGAAACTGACAAAAATATGTGTCAGAATCCATTTAGGGCTACTAAATATATTATTTCTTACTTAAGTGCAACATATCAGAAATCTCCTGACAGTTCATTATCAAGAACACTTAACTCCACAACAAGCTTGTTTTCCTCTTCCTTTATGTTCCACTATGGTAGCTATTGGAGACCAAAGAGTGGGCCAAAGAACTCACTATATGTCTCTATCTATGCTGTCATGTATTAATGATATTTTTCTGAACAAATTTGTTTAATGGAGTTCTACAGCTTGAATATTATTTTCTCAAAATGACATAACTTTTGGCATTTATTCTTCTTTCTGCTTAGATTTGTCTTCTTTCTATCCAGGATAGTTCACTCTCTTTTTACCTATCATGGTTTTCTTTTGCTTTTTGCAGGTCTTGTTTCCAACTAAATAAATGTGCTGCTTAGGTTATTTAAACAGGTTTCTTTATTTGATTACATGCTATTCTTATCTTTTTTTACCAGTTCTATTGACTACAAAGTACTACTTCAATGTTTCTAACCGTAATTAGTTATTGATAGCCATGCCACATCAGTAGTCCAAGCCTTGATGTTCTTTCTGGAAAGCAGTGGCTGAAAACTAAATTTTATTTTCTTTCCTACAGGCCTGTCTAACTTTACAATAGCAGATTTATTTCTTTTTTTTTTTTTACTCCATTCTCTCTTGTAAAAACCGTAATCTTTCTACAGGCAGTTGAAACTTTTCATCCTATGTATTATGGTTTGTCAATAATACTTTCTTTGAATTGCAGCTTCTAAACAATCCAAGAGTCTTTTACAAATCTTAATAAAAATCTGTTCTTAACGTAATCTGAAATCCCTTCTACTAAAAAAAGTATTCCACTTTCCACATTACTGCCTAAATGAATTATTTTAGCCAGCAACAACTCTTGAAGCTTTTTGAAAAAGTGTGTATGAAGATAAACAATAAAACACAGTTCCTGACTGAAAGTTTAGAAAATAATTTAGTTATATTCACAATTTGCAAAACAACTGACCTCCCATGATGAGATGATTTCTTCTATGCATTTACACTATTAAACAGTTCACTTGTTTTCATATTCGCAGCTACTCTTTTTGAATCAAGTGCTCTGCACTGGTGGTGGAGTGCTTATGATCAGTCCATGTATCAGGACAACTTTATAAGTACATCCCACCTGAGGTGCAAGAACATCTGTGACAAGCCATCAGTTGGAACTGTGGCTGATGTCCCACAGTGGTAGGTCTGCAATTCCCTTTGACAAAGTGTTCCATCACTGATACATTTTATCAGAAACCATTTCCAAACATATTAAGGACAAGAAGGTAATTGGGAGTAGTCAGCAGGGATTTATAAAGGGGAAATCATGACTGTTCAGCCTGACAGCCTTCTATGATGAGGTGACTGGCTTGGCTATATGAGGGGAATGGTCTCTCAATATGTTTGTAGATGATACAAAACTGGAAGGTGTGACTGATAAACCAGATGAGTGTGCTGCCATTCAGACCTCAACAGGCTGGAGAAATGGACCAACAGGAATCTCACCGAGCTTAACAAAGGGATATACCAAGTCCTGCCGCTGGGGAGGAACAGCCCCAGGCATGAGGACAGGCTGTGGCCAACTGTCTGTAAAGTAGCTCTGTAGGAAAGGAGCTGTAGGTCTTGGTCGATACCAAGTTGAGCATGAGCCAGCAATGTGCCCTTGAGGCAAAAGAAGGCCAAGAGCCTCCTGGGCCGCATCAGGCAGAGCACTGCCAACAGGCCAGTGAAGATGGCTCCCCCTCTGCTCAACGCTGGCGAGACACATCTGGAGTGCCGAGTCCAGTGCTGGGCTCCCCAGTACGTGAGAGACATGGACATACTGGGGTGAGTCTAGAGAACACATACGAGGAGACCCTGAGAGAGCTGGGACTGTTCAGCCTGGAGAAGAGAAGGCTCAGGGGGCTTGTATCAGTGTGTATAAATATCTGTTGGAGGATAGTAAAGAAGACAGAGCCAGACCCTTCGCACTGGTGTCCAGTGAGAAGACAAGAGGTAATGGGCACAAATTGTTGTACAAGAAATTCTATTTGAACGTAAGAAAAAATGTGTTTATGCTTGAGGTGGTGAAACAACGAAACAGGTTGCCCAGAGAGGCTGTGGTGTCTCCATCCTTGGAGATATTAAAAATTCAACTGGACATGGCCCTGGGCAGGCTGCTGTAGTTGAGCCTGCTCTGTGCAGGGTGTTGGATGACACTATGTCCAGAGGTGTCTTCCCACCTCAGCCAGTCTGTGATTGTGTGTTTCTGTAATTCTGTTAAGTTTTCCAGCCCAAGAGAAAGCAGTACAAAGTAGTGCAATATATTGGATGTTTTAATGCATGGTATAATGAAAATAGTCCGTACATTGTATCATCAAGCAATAGATGTAAAATTACAAAAGAAAAAAAAAATGAGGGAGAGGGGGCTTTATTTTCTTCACATGGGATAAATTCATGGACTTATATTTTAATTTGTCTGTATTTCTTATTTACCCAAATGTTTGTTATTCTTTTTTTTTAATCCCTTGTTGTCTACTTGTATTGTTATAGATGGAATTACCTAAATGTCTAGTTTAGATAGCAGAGTACTTACTCTGAGAACAGTATCCTTATTTAATCTTTCATAAACCTTTGTTACTGAAACATATGAAGAAGTGAAATTATGGACATGGGAGAAAAGGAAAGAATATTTTATCAGTGATCTGAACCTAATTGCTGCAGTCAGAAATGTTCCATTTTAGGTTGCTCAAATTCTTTTCTGGTTCCCATTTTAGCGATACCATACTTGTTCCAACATAACTGATTCTGTAAGGTGAAATATTATTTCTGTATGATTTTAATAATTTACACACTTAAAAAGTAAGACATTATTTTAAAATGATGAAAGATTAAGGGATGTATCTAAGAGCTCTCATATATCTGATATATTTTCATGAATGTCATCTGAGTATGTCCTTTGAAGGGGACACTGATGTAAACTTGAATATTTACCAGCACTGTCTTTTCTTTTTTCCTTCTCTTGCAATTTTTATGATGGAGCTGATTACTATAACATCCCATAAGAAAATTAATGACTGAGTACAACTGGCACAACTGGTACAACTTTTAGGCTATGTCAGTTTAATCTTCCTAAAGCAAATTCGTAAAAAATCTCCAAAGAAAAGAGCTTGCATAGAAAACCAAAGCAGAGAAGTAGTCAGTGTCTGTGTCTAATAAATAGAACCAAGAAACATGTATTTGCTCAAAATGTGTGTCCTGGGTTAAGCAGAGACAGAGTTAACTTTCTTCATAATAGCTAGCAAGAGGCTGTGTTTTGGATTTGTGCTCAGGAGAAAAGTTGATAAGGAAGGAATGTTTATAATTATTGCTAGGATATTTCAAGGTCCTTCAGCCTCTTTGCAATTCGCAGACAGGGTGGGGGGGCTGGGAGGGCACAGCCCCAGCTACTAGCCCAGGATTTGTTCTTCGGTTACTAGATTGAGAACCAGAGTGACCAATAATCTATTCCATAACATACACGTCATGCCCAGTTTATAGGTGAGGACCCTCCGGAAGATTCCTCTTTTGGTTCCGGTGCTTCTCTCGGATTCGGATCTCTTCTGTCTCCGAATTGCTCTCCCAAGGCCTTTCCCCCCCCACACCACAGTCGGTTCTCGGTCTGGGACGCTCGGACTGTTGTCTCCATTCGCCTCCGGGAGCGGTAGTCCGGGGATTGACTCTCCCTTCTCCGGGCTCGTTAGCCGGGAACAGGCTGAGCCTTTGATCATCGGCTGGGGGGGGGGCAGTATCACTGTGTATCACTCATTTGTATATTTGTATATAGTATTATTTTCACTATTATTGTAGTTTAGTTATTAAATTGTCCTTATCTCAACCCACAAGTCCTTTTTTTTCCATTTACCCCGTTAATTCTCTCCCCTATTCTCAGATGGGGGCGGAATTTGTGTGAGCAGATGTGTGTGGTTTGGCCCCCAGCCAAGGGCTAACCCATCACAATGTGTAATTCAGATCCGAAGGTGATGCAGAAAGGATATGTGAAAATTAAGAATGTGTTTTCATTTGTGCAGGCGAGAGGTCCGAGAATAAATTCTCCAGGAAATATGTCTCTCAGGTTATTCAGCCCTGTAAACACTCCAATAAGAGAATTATTTAATCTGATAACGTCTAAAAATGTTTGAATGAGATCTAACATTTAAAAGATACAGAAAGTGACAGCTTCTCATGTAATTAGCTTAGAGCCCAAAAAAAGTTTATAACCTGAAAGATTATAGTAACACCCACTTTCAAGTACTGTAAATTGATGCATAACTCAAACATAAAAGCACTATGATGAAAACAATTGAGGTTGCTAAGAGACAAAAATACCATGAAAAGCAAATCACTACTTTCATCATCTGTTTATTCAGGCAATAAACTTGTATGTATTCTTGTATCACTATCTCACATATGAATACCAAACTCTCATATTACACCCCGAGAACTTACAATTCAAGCTCATACATTCATAACAGTAATGTTCCTTCATACAAGCATTTCACAGCTTGAAAAAAGGCCAAGGTTTCAATCATAGGAATTCATGTTCTCCATAGATCTCCAGTATATCTCCAATTATGCATTGAAATGACTGATGCTTTAACTCCAATGAAAAAGTTAATAGGTCTCTGTGCCTTATGCCTGAGGAGTAATTGTCAGTTATACAATACTATTTTTTTCCCAGAGAAAATTCTGCTTTCATTCTGTAACACTGCTATGACATAGAACCATATTTAGAATGCTGCAATTGAAACTAAGACCTAATTAAAAACAACTGATGAATAAAAAACCCAAATATAAGTTATTGGTTAACATGCACAATTAAAAAATATTCAACACCTAGGAGAAGAAAACTGCCGCAGTATTCTCTGCTCATTTAACTTTAATGTGAATTCTCTGGTGCTAAGCATTGACATAGAAAACCGCTGCTGCAGTAACTTCAGGCATAGGCCGGTTCGGATGCTTCTAAACCAATTGAGCTGCAACTGAGCATGCCTTGGTGCTCTTCTGCAGCCCTTAATCATGACGGTTTCTGAGCACCTCACAATGTGTAATGCTCTGACTCTCGTCATGGTGTTCTCCTTCATGAGGTGGGAAAATAGTAGGGCTTTTTATTTTTTTCTGGTGCTGGTGCAATCAAATGTTCAGGCGCTTCCCTGTTGTAGTGAAATCCTTCATACCTGCATAGATGCCTAAAGTCCCTGTAAAGTGCCTGGAAGGAAAAGTGGTGCCCCAAAACAGAGAGTGCCTGATTGAAGGAGAGAGCAGCTAAACCACAGTGCACCGACTGGGAACCCGCCTAAGGTCAGCCTGTGAGGAAACACTGAAAAGAGAAGATGTGTTAAATGTCATTTCTCCCCAGGGCTGATGCCTCATGCAGGATGGCAGATAAGTGCTTCTCTCCACTTGAGACTCTCACCTCTGAATCCTTCTTCAGGGATGGCACTTCTTTCTTTCTAAAGCTGAAGCAGGAACAGCTACTTTAAAAAAATCGAGTCTTCAGTATTATGCTGCTCTTCCTGTGCAATATCTTAGCACTCATTCAGAATGTGGCATCTTTGTGTTTAATTCACTCTTGTACCCAAGTGCATTCAGGCCTGTTTTGTCCCTGGAAACATCCTAGCATTAAGTTATTCTTGGGTTATGACGTTCTCCACTTCTCCAGGTTTTGCGCTTGCTGAGCAGCAACAATTCCCACTTGGAGGAGTAAGATTCAACTTCTGCCCCACTCAGTGGGACACAACAAGCAGAGCTGCAACTACACTGTGGCTCTGTTCCTACAAAATTAAATGGCAGAAAGAACACGCCCTATAATTCTATGAATTGTAATTCACCTACACAATTTCCCAGCTTTGGTTTATCACTAATTATAGTCCTCCACAAACACAATTATAGGACATTCTCTTTTACCAAGGCAGCAGAATTTTCCAGGAGCAATAGGCTGTGTGTGACTGACGGCTGCTGCTCTGAGCACCTTCGCATGGTGTGGGTCTGATCACAATGTCGCACAGAGCCTGACATTATGAAGTGCAGAAAAATTGTATATACTGGTGCTAGGAGATAATTTTAGACCTTTGACTTGGATGTCTATGTTGGGACCCCAGAGTCCCTTTGCAGCAAAGGCAGCCTTTAGAGAGCACTTGAGAACAGCTGTGCTGGGAGCCTCCCGCGCTCCCTGCTCCACGCAGAGCACAGGCTCCCAGCTTAGGCACAAAGTTAAATGCCTCAAGTAAGGAGGGTTAATGTTGCCATTTTCATTAAGCTTAGCAGAAATGACAAAAAGGCCAAATTATCATGTGCTGATGCCCTAGCAACCTTTTGATGTAGTGCCCTTGCTGTAAGAGCAGAGAATTTTTGTCCCCTAAGATTACTCCTACTGTTTGCCCAGAGAAAGGTTAGGAATAGATGAGAACAAATATCCCCAGATAACAAACTCTTTAGGATTTTGCATTGGATTACTCCTCAAATAGTGAAAAGCTACATGGAAGGTCTTAAGATAATATTTCAAATGTCCATTTTGCTGGTTGAAATTAACCCCTTCATGAAAAGAGTAACCCAGGTTCCATACCATCTCCTCAATGTGTGTGTCTCAACCTCAGGACCCAGCATTCAAGCAGTGGCTTAGCTGCTTTCTGAGACACAACACATTGTTTATGAAATGGCAGGTGGCTGTTGATGCCATTTATAGCCCCAGGGCTGCTGAACTTCTGCTCTCAACTTCTGCTCTCAGTATCTCACTCTAAAGCAGGAGTGATTCAACTCCCTTCACTTGCAGCAGCTGTGGATAAAGGAGCACACAAAACACTTCTTAATTCTGCAGCTTCACGTTAATTCAACTGAATGC